>NW_003852618.1:240223-308443 GCF_000181295.1 Otolemur garnettii
CCGGGCTGGGGATTCGAACCCGCCACCTTAGGTGTATGTGGCTGGCGCCTTAGCCGCTTGAGCCACAGGCGCCGAGCCGAGAGCATTATGTTAAATGAAATAAATCCAGCACAGAAAGACAAATTTTGCATCTTCTCACTCATGTGTGGGAGCTAAATATTAAAACAATTGATGTCATGGAGACAGAGAATAGAATGATAGTTACCGGAGACTGGGAAGGGCAGCAGGGAGGGGGGAATAAAATGGGGATGGTTAATGGGTACAAAAATATAGTGAGACAGACAGAATGAACAATATTTGATAGCACAACAGAGTGATTATAATCAACAATAAGTGATGATATACTTTAAATTAACAAAGAGTGGAATTGAAATGCTCCCAACATGAAAAAATGCTAAATGCTTAAGTGAAGGGTGCCCCAGTTACCCTGATTTGATTAATATACCTTATAGGTCTATATCAAAGCATCACATGTACCCTACAAATATATATACATACCCTGGGTATAACAGGGTTATACCCAGTTATGTATCAATAATTAAAAGAATATGAAAACACCTTCAAATAATTCATCATATAAAGAAGAAAAAAAACATATACCCGATAGAATACAGCGCAGTAAGTGCACTAACTGATATGAAAAACGGTTATCATGGACGGTCCCTGAGGCTCAAGGAGTAGGGCGCCAGCTCCATATGCCAGAGGTGGCGGGTTCAAACCCAGCCCTGGCCAAAAACTGCAACAATGAAAACAAAAACAAAAAAACCAAAAAAAAAAAAAAAATCAGTTGTCATAAAAACAGAAGAAATTTTGATCACATCTCTCAAATTACCTATACTTGTACCACATGACTATATTCACTTTCTAGCTTCCACATTTGATTGTAGAATAGCTCATATAATTATTTCTTTCTAATTCTCCCATTACTTATGTTTTTATAATTTATTAATGTGTTATTTATAGATAGTAAAATTCTCCTTTTAGTATATAATTCTGCAATTATTGACAAACATATAAACTCATAACATATTGTAACTATAGTTACAGTCAAGATGTAGAACAATTCCACCCACAATCTTCCCACACCTGTTTCTAACCTGCCTTTTCTGAACCCAGCCATTTGTAACCATTTATCTGTTTCTGTTTTATAGTTTCTCCTTTTCCAGATGTAATCACATAAGCAGAACAATACAATATGTAGTCTTTCTTACTGATTGTTTTTTATCTCCTTAGCTTCAAAGATGCCTTCAGTTTCTTACCCCTCCACTTTCTTTGAGCCTTTCAGTTCCTTCTGATCACACTTTTGTCCCGCTAAAGCCAGAACCCTATGGTCATAAATGACCAGAAAAGAAAGTTAGAAAAGAAAAATTTTGCTTTTTTGTTTGTGGGACTTTCAGCTCCCTAGCATACTCACCATCCTGCCACATCTCCATCAAATACCTCGAAGCAGCAGCCAGTCTCTTCTGCTTCTGGAAATACCTGGAGAAAAGTCCAAAATAATGCACCCTAGTGACTTTGTAAATCAATAAAACTCTTAATTTTCAGTTGTTTTATTTTCCTTGGTTACCACTATCTCTTAATTTCTTTAGGAATTGTTTCAAATATTCAAGAAGGAAGTGAGAAGGGGAGGGAGAGGTAAAAACCTGCCCAATGGGTACAATGAACAATATTTAGGTGATGGGCACACTTACAGCGCTGACAAAAGTATTATCCAGATGAGAAAAAACATTTATAACCTTTTAATAGTTTGAAATAATAATAATAACAATATATTCACCTTTCCCTCATTACCTTATCCACACTCCCTTCATTCTTGACAGATAGCTTCACCTCTATTCCATAGAACTATATGCCATTAGATAAACTCATCTACTGACATTTTCTGTATTTCCTATCACCCTTCTACTAATTCTCTTACTTCAATAAATAATCAAGTTCAAGCATTTAAAGTATTGTTAAAAGTCACGTCCAATCATGATATGGTTGTTAAATGCAAGAAAATTATTATTGCTCCTGATCAGAAAAGTTTTGGTGAAATGAAATATGTGAAAGCCTGATTGCAGTAGGCACCACGAATGGGCAGTGCCTATCATAAAAAGCTGTTCAATAAATATAGTACATTGCCTCATCTTGTTTACTTAATTACTGTGTTAAGATATTTATACTCTATACTTAATAGGTATATATTAACCAGTGCAATGTAAGTGGTCCTAATTTAAAATGAAATCAGCACATTGTACCCCATAAATGCATTAATGTATACATGATCTATGTATTTATGATTTAATAAAAAATAAATTAAAAAATATATAGTACGTTGCCTTTCTCACTACTTTTTTTTCATTTTTTTGCATATGATATTGAATGAAACTTTCATATTGGCTATGATACCTTTAAACGCGGAGAGTAAAATTATAACAACAAATGCACTTTCCTGTGCATTGGCCAATGTTTAGTTGCATCCCTGGCTCCTATGCACTAGATATTGGGAGCAGATCTCTGCCCTTGCTGGTGACATTTAAAGATATCTCCGGATAATGCCAAATGTCCCTGAGGACAAAGTCACCCCTGTGGTGAACCACTGCTCTATACAACATGATTTTCATAATTTTCTGTGTTGTTGTTCATGTATTTGTCATTGATGTTTTGACTACTTGGTTGACAGCTGCAGTTCATTAATCAAGCAACTAAGCTGATTGACACTAAATGTTAACTATGTGCTATGTGCCCAAAATAAGTGTGGGAGTGCTACCAGCACCTATAACGAATCATTTCTGATCTCTTCATATGCATTCTGGAATGCTTATTTTTGAATAAAAATAGGAATTGCTTATGAACATTTATTTGCAATGAAAGAAAGTATAGAACAAAAGTTTTTCAGAGACGAATATATTTAGCCCACGGAGAGGAAAAAGCACACATTTTGTCTTCAGAATAAACATGTATTTAAAGGCTGATTTCATTCTTTACTAGGTTACAATTATTGGCACATTACTAAACCACTTAGTATCCTAATTTCCTCATTTATGCATTTGGAAGAGAGGGTTACTTATAAAAGATGTTAAGAACTTTATACATAGGAATAAAAAAACTTTTGCTCTTATTCTTATTATGTGATAGCTATTGTTCTGAGTGTCTGTCTATATATAGATATCTTTTAATTCTCACAATAGCATTTGAGGCAGATATTAGTGTTATCCCATTTTACACATGATGAAACTGAAGCATAAAAAGGAATGGCAATTTGAACTGGTGATTTTTATGTACAGTAAGTATATGCAGTTGGTTCCACTGTTCCTCCTCTGCATTCTCCTACATTACTGTAATTTGAATCCCTTCACAGAAAAATGTCCTCTAACTGTCTGGCCTGAATGAGTCCCTGGGGATGACTCGCGATTAGATAGAACTGTGACAGAGACTAGGACCAGACTGCAGTCTGAGGTTGTGTCAGTAGGATAGTCTCTCTTATCCACCACCCAACCTCACACACTTCTTAGGTAACTGATAACAGCTTAGCAATACAGTACATATTTTTGTACAAAATATAAGCAATTAATAATTAGCAAAGCAGTCGCTAGGAACTTTGCATTCCTCTTCCTAGAAATACTGTTTTTATTATTAGTGTTATATTATTATTGATTTCATTCGTCTAGAATATTATTTTATTTCTGTTACCTTGCCTCAGATATGTTTCAAGGAATGTTGACTCTTTTCTTTAAACTACAGGTCATATTCTAAATGGTTTATCTTGAAACGGACTATCATTGTAGATAGATTCACACAGAAAACAATATAATGGGATGGGGAAAAACATTTGACTTAAGGGATAGCAATGTTTCCACAACATTCTATGTCAATAACAAAATAAAAATACAAAGGTGAGAAGATACTGTGCTTGTTCTTAGCCAAAAGATGGAGAAGTAATACAAAGGTGAGAAGAAAAAGTGCAGAGAACTGTCTGTGCATGTATGTGTAAGGGAGAGAGAAAGAGAGACAGAAAGAAAGAGACAGAGAGAGAGGAGAGAGATAGGCAGATAGCTATCAGGATCTCAAATGGTACATATAATCAAGCTTAAATAGCAGAGGACTTTATATAATATCATTTTTCATATAAACCATCTCATGTAATCATTCATATAGGTAATCACTTTCAGTTCTCATGGAGAGTGCTTACATAGGCTATGATAGCTTAATGAAAAAGCAGTTGATTTGGAGCTAGAATATTTGAGTTTAGAGAAGACCCTGACCTTATCAGTATGTAACATTTCTTGAGTCTCTTTATCAACAAGATTTAAAAAAAAACAGGCAGGGTTGCCAAGAGAATTGCTTGAACCCAGGAGTTTCAGGTTGCTGTTAGCTGTGACTCCACAGCACTCTACCTAGGATGACAGAGTGAGGCTCTGCCTCAAAACAAAACAAAACAAAACAAAAGCTCCTGGAGAAATGAATATAGTATTATTTTTACCACTTAGAACAAGGTGGAGTTTATTTCATGCTGCACTGTGTAGAATGAGATGATCAAAAATTTCTTTGGTGAAATTTTCTTTGTTACCACAGGAAGAGTGAAATCTATGTTTTAAAATTTATTTTATTTAATAGTCCAATAGATGGGGTGAATCATTCTGATTTTCACTACAATATGATAAGTAGAGGAAGAAATGGGCAGGAAATTATCTATGACAAGAAGTGTTAAAATATATAATAAGAAAATGATTAATTCACTGTTGCATCTGTGTTACAACTAAAGAAGTTATCCTATGTGAACCAATTCCCTGGGATTCACACACAGAATCATAAAGGCGGGTATTTGAAGGTAGGGTAACTTTAATATAACTAAAAAGAAGGCTGTGTAGTCTAAATTCAGCTGCAGCAACTTTTAGGCCAAGGGCAAAAAAAAGAAGAGAAAAAGAAAGTAGGAACAAGGGATATACCTTCTAATAATTACCATTTATTGAGTGTTATTTGTGGTCAGGATATCTTAAGAGGTAGTATTCTAAGTATTTTGCACATATTAATTATAATTGTTATAATGGCTGTGCACATAAACTATATATGAGAAAACTGGGAATCAGAGGTAAAGTAATGTTAAGAGCCACTAAGGAATTCAGAAAAATTCAAAGAAAAAGAGTTGGAGTGCATTATTATTGTTACTATTATACTGGAGCGAGAAAGCAGAAGTAATTTGGAAAATGGACATAGCTAATATTTTGTGTAATTATCAGTCTTAACTTCTAATTATTTTTATCCATTAGTAATGAGTACATTTTCGTTCATTTTATTTTATTTATTTATTTATTTATTTTGAGACAGTGCCTCAAGCTGTCCCCCTGGGTAGAATGCTGTGGCATCACAGCTCACGGCAACCTTAACTCCTGGGCTCAAGTGAGTCTCCTGCCTCAGCCTCCTAAGTAGCTGGGACCACAGGTGCCCGCCACAATGCCTGGCTATTTTTTTTGGTTGCAGCCATCATCGTTGTTTGGCGGGCCCAGGCTGGATTTGAACCCACCACTTTAGGTGTATGTGGCTAGTGCCTTAGCCGCTTGAGCCACAGGCACCGAGCCATGTTCATTTTATTTTAATAAAAATATAATTAAAATTATGTACAACATTCACTTTATATTTTCTAAAAATGTGAAATTTTATGTAAATGAGGATAATATTTTTAGAACACACATCTTGAGTGCACAAAAACTGGTAATGAGTATTGACATTCTCTATTACAAAACATAGGACAAAAATAATAGAGTTTTCTGTCATTTTTTGCTTAATCCAGTTACAGAGATGCTAAAGAAAGATAAGGAAGTGGATATAAGAAACTTAACTCAAGAGACAGATTTCTGGGGAGACAGGAATGATTGGTTTCTAGCAGGAGTTTGTTTTGGAGATAAGGGGCTAGCATTGAGTGACAGTGTTATAGAAAACAGTCTAAGCATTGTACCTGACATCCCTCCTGACTGGGAGAGCGCTTGTAGTAATACTTTTTGGAAATTATTTTATATGTTAAATTTGCCTGATTGTTGACTACCTGTTTTCCAAGTTCAAGGCAGAACAGGTGGGAGTCCAGTCTTGTGAGACTGGTGGAGTCACACTGGAGTGGCATCTTATACTGCAAGTTGATGGAAGTTAATACCAGTGGTCATTGGGTGCAGAAACCTCCCTAGAGTTTTATTTCTCCTTTGTTTTTATGTACCCTAAGTCTAGATAATAAAAATTAAAGGAAACACCTCTGAAAAAAAGAGTAATGGCTACCTACTAAGAGATACTTAGCCAGGATTCCCCAAGGGTCTGAATACATGCTAAGAGGTGTTAAGTGGAGCATGACTAGACTCAAGTTTAGTGCAGGAACTCTCTGCCATGAGTTATGTAATCCCCACTCCCTAAAGTCATCAGGAAGAGGACAAAGTGTGGTGCAGCTCTTGGTTCTCCTCTCAAATATATGACTGATCAAAATAATTGATGCTTTTAGAGGAATATGAACTCACTGAAGAAAATATAAGAATATGGGTTGAATTATTTATAGACAATGAGGGAGAATTAATGGATTAGAAAATAAAATGACTCTATGGAAGAAGCCCAAGTGCCCATCGACCCAAAAATGGATCAATAAATTGTGTACAATATATGTACATCATGGAATATTATGCAGCCTTAAAGAAAGATGGAGACTTTACCTCTTTCATGTTTACATGGATGGAGCTGGAAGATATTGTTCTAAGAAAATATCTCAAGAATGGAAGAAAAAGTATCCAATGTACTAAGCCCTACTATGAAACTAATTTATAGCTTTCATATGAAAGCTATAACCCAATTATAGCACAAGAATATGGGGAAAGAGAGGAGAGGGGAGGGAAGTGGGGAGGATGGGTGGAGGGAGGGTAATTGGTGGGACCACACCTACGGTACGTCTTACAAGGGTACATGTGAAACTTACTAAATGCAGAATATAAATGTCTTAACACAGTAACTAAGAAAATGCCATGAAGGCTATGTTAACCAGTTTGATAAAAATATTTCAAATTGTATATAAAACCAGCACATTGTACCCCATGACTGCATTAATGTACACAGTAAAGATTTAATAAAAAAAATAATAAAATAACTTAATACTTATAAATATATTGAATGTGGGAAGAACATTGGTAATATAAGTCAAAACAAACATTTATAACTAAAAATTATTTAACAATAGTTTTTCCAGAAAATGTAACTGTTTAAGAAAGAACTCAATGTATGGATTCAACCAAGAAAACAAATAACTGACCTGGGAAATAATGTCCAAGATGCTCAGAAAGTTTTAGGAAAGAAATGAAAAGGTAAAAATTATAGAAGTTCTAAGAAGAGAAGGGAAAATAGGAGACTATATTTGAATAAATAATAACAGAATTCTTGGACTAGGAACTGTTCATGACACATTTCCTGAGAATAGCGTGTCAGGACATTCGGTTTGCAGGGTGTTTATTAGGGCATGCCTGGGGGATCAACACTGCAGGAGAGAGAAGGAAGCAGGACTGGGAGGTAACAAGCTGAGATCTGCTCACTAACAGCCTAAGCTGAGCCCACAGGAAGCTCTGGAGCTAGAATGGTGTTCAGACTTGTCTTGAGTTAGATTGCCTTGAGTTGGGCCTTTACAGTGGCATTGCCCAGGCATTATATGTAGGCAGTCCTGAGAAAGACTGTGGCCATGAGTGAGGCTACTCTGAAAAGGGAAGATAATCCTCAACTAGGTCTAAAAACTGAGGACTTTCTGCTAACACATCCCCAAGAGCTGGGGTGATATATCTTTCACGAAAATGATCTTGGAATGAATTCGTGGATGCTGTGGACCAATAGTAATCTGGACCAGTCCAGGGCCCCCACTCTAGGACAGAGAGCTCATTTGTGCAAGATATTACCTAAGAACACTACTGGCTTTCAGTGGATGATTGTAGCTCCAAATGTTTTATGAGAAAAATATTTTTATAAGTGATAGTGACCCAACTTTATCTTTTCTGTATTTACTATTTCTCCCTATATCTGTTTGTCAAATCAGGGGGAGAGATAGAGAATATAAATGAAAGCAAGAGTGAAAGAGGTTATAGTGTAATTTTAACAGGGAAATCTTAATGTAAAAAATTATCAACAATAACCGATATATTCATTAGTAAGAAAAAAGGACATGGATATAGGAATAGCTATGTAAAAAACACTCACTAACTACAGGACTTAAAGTACTCAAAGGGAAGTATGCCCCTGGGGCTGAGGTACAGCATCCAAGGTAGTTAGACCTGTGCTAGACCTAACTGACACAGACCCCCCAAGAAGCAGATTCTGAGATGGAGATTAGCATGTAGGTTGGTTATTAAAAAGTGCTTTCTGGGTAAAGTTTTTGTAGGGAAGAGAAGGAAGGAAAGAGCAGTATGAGGCAGAGGGAGAATTTGTATTGTGATATATCCCCAATGACTGCCCAATTGGAGTTTGGGAGTTAGAATGGCCCTGCAGAGTTTCCAAGAGTAGGGCTGACATGGGCAGGCCCTTATAGTCATTGGATGGGGATGGTCTGAGGAAGGAACATGACCTTGGCTAGGACACTCTTTGCAGGGAAGATAAATTAGTGAAGTGCCCATAAGTTTGTCATCATTTATAATATGAGGATGTGTATAACTCATACTTAACAACTTCGTTCCTGCACATACATCCAAGAGTTTTTATAATAGCATTTTATGCAATTGCTCCAAACCTGACAGAACATAAATGTTGCTCAATAACCTAATGGATAGTTTCTTTTTCATGTATTTGTCCAATGGGATATTATACAACACTGAAAATAAATTATAGCTACCAGTAACAAATTCAATAAAAATGCACAATATCATGTTGAGGTAAAGAAATGTAAGTAGAATAGGATAAATATACTAAGCCTTCATGTCATTTGTATAAATTTCAAAATAAGATAATACTAAATTATATATTTGTTGTATATGTTAATACATTTGAGTGTGTTAACAAAAAAAGTTGCTCTCTGGTCTTGATTTGATGATTTCTTAACATCTATTTTTAGGTTGATTGACATTTTCAAATTTATTAATTTTGTCTAGTGAATTTTTTTCCATAATGTACTTTCCAGTTCTAAAATTTCCATTTGATTCTTTTTTGTGGTTTTCATTATTTTGCAGATATTTCCCAATTGTTTATTTATTATGACCATATTTTCTTTTAAATATTTGAAGTTACTTATTAAAAGTAGTTTTTAATTACTTGTCTAATTCCAATAACTGGATCAATTCTGAGATGGCATCTATGAATTTCTATATACTTTCTTCCTGGTATGAGTCACATGGCTTTATTTTCAATACTTAGATCTTATTCTTTCTATTATGAATGTTACATTGTTGAGTATTTAGATTTTATTAGTTACTTTAGAGATAATTACATTTTTCTACAGCAATGAATTTAATGGTAGAGCAGATAGTTCATTTGGGCTTTTGTTTATTAAATCTTTGGTAGGGATAGAGTAGACCTACTTATAAAATATGGCTTTTCTGGAATGTCAGTGGAGGGTCCATGGTATTTATCAAGGTATCTACACTCTGCTTTGTTAGATCGCCTACATTCTCTAGCACTTATCATCTTCTGAAATCACCTTTACCTCACAGCTTTCCAATAGTTGTTTTCTGCCTGGTCATACAGTATCTCACCCTGGAATGCAATGCTTTGTATTTGTCCCCAAACTAAGGCAATCCATATGTATTTTAGTATTCCTTGTTTACACAGCTCTTTCACTGAACCTCCAACTACCACAGGAGCCACCAAATGTGGTTTCTGCCTTGCAAAGTGACTTCTGTGCCCTGCTTCAGGTTGCCTTTTGCATTATTGTCAAGAGTATGCCTTTTAGCAGAAAACAAGGCTTATCATGAGACTCACTGTGATGATGAATTTTATGTGTCAGCTTGGCTAGACTATTGTGACTAGTTGTTTGGTCAAACAGTTGTTTAGATGTTGTTGTGAAAGTGTTTTTTAACATTTATGATCAGTTGACTTTAAGTTAAGCAGATTACCCTCCATTGTGGGGGTTGGCCACATCCAATTAGTTGAAAAACTTAAGAGCAAAGGCTGAACTTTCCTGAAAAGAAGAAATTCTGTATCCAGACTGCAACATAGAAATTGGGCCAAATTTTTAGCCTTCAGAGGCAAGATTATAACATCAACTCTTACCTAAATCTCCAGGCTTCCAGATTGCACTATCTGTTTCAGACTTGCCAGCTTCACAATTAATTAATTGAACAAGACAGTTCTTTAAATAATATGCTCATGCATGGTCTCTCTCTCCCCAATATTTTATATTTATAAAATATATGATGTAATAATATATAAATAAAGTATCATTTAATATGCACTAATAACAATATATTAACATAACATGTATTATGTTAAAAATAATCCCATTCATTCTGTTTGTCTAGACAATCCTATGTTTTGTTCTCTTTCTAGGATTACTGCCCTGTCCTGTCTAGTGCTCCTTGTTGTCCAAATTCTGAAAATAGTGATCTCATTTACTTTTACATTGTTAACAGTAGAAGGATTAGTCTAGTTATTCCATTATGCTCTTATTTACTTTCAAATCTTTTCTACATAGCTACATGGCATTTATATCTCCTTTGATATATTTTGATAGATACTTTCTGTATCTTTTCTAACTCTCAATTATCTTTTTCATGGGTTTTACAATAGGCATGGGAAGAAGTGCAATCATTGTATACCTTTGTTGTATCACATTCTAGCAGATACTTTATTGTACATACTTTCAAGTATATACTTCATTGTATCACGATTTTCTAGTAGAGAATGCTCTCTGTGCCATCTGCATATTCCTATAGCACTTTCATTTTCATGCCCGTGCTTCCAGCATGTGTTCTTCCTAAGAACATCCTCTAATAGTTAGAATCTACTTTGCCTGACTGTAGGGCTTGGAAATGAACCCCCACTTCCACCCCAAACAGCCACCACCACCACTTAGCATTCCCCAGTCAATGATTCACAGTTGCTGCTGTACACTTACCTTTCTAGTCTCTTAAATATGGTAACTCTGAAACATGTTTTGCTTTGCCTTCTGAAATTTCTGTGCTTGGATTAAGCTCCTTTTCCCTTAGGAGTTAAATGCTCATTTTTGTACTTTCATTGGCTTCCTCCTTTGCCCTGTGCCACTTCCACAGACTCCTACAAGTTTTCCTGAGATTATCTCCCAACTCAACTATTTGCACTCAAATCCTGTTAGGATTTGCTTGCTTCTGGGAGAAACTAAACTGAATCAGAAAATAATAGTTTGTTTGGGTTCAGCTTTTAGAAAAAGACTGAGGGTTCCTAATAACAACACTTGAAATTTGGATAGATGACACACCAGGATGGGATCCAGTGAAGAACTGTGGCAGAACATTGACACAAACACAAGCTGTGAAATGTCTGCTTGGCTAAGAAATTGACAAACAGAAGAAAACAGGAAACTATTTGGACTTTGCTTTCCTTAATAAGAGAGATTAGCCTGGGTTAGCTGAAATACAACATGTAGAAGAGTAAATTTAAGACATCAATTTTGAACTCCAACTTTTCCCCAACCTCTCCTTAGCCACTGATGGCATTTCCCAGCCCTAAAATGAACAGGTTGTAAAACTAATTCTGCTTTTAATATGACCTTCTCTTCGTATCTTTATCTAATTCTAAGTTTTTCCAATTATTACCTATTTTTATTTTCCTCTTGAATTTTGAAACTTGTTGCCCCCAGCACCTAAATTCATTATACATGTAATCTCGATGTTGCCACAAGTATCTACTGAAATAGTTTAAATAAGATATTAAAAAATACATATCATACATAATTACTATAATAAAATGGATTTCAGCTAAGTAATAAAAAAAGGCAATTAATATATATTTAAGTGGGATGAACTCTGAGTTAGGAGTTGGGAAAATTGAACTGGGAAGCAGAGATGTTTTCCTTGGCCTCTTCTTTCTCTTCTTTGTTATTTTGTATTTAAGAAGCAAAGATTACAGGAGTGGGGAAAAACATGAAATCCAGGTTGCATGATCAGTATGAGGGAATATGGTGGTTCAGTAAGACCGCCACTCAGTCGTATGGTGTATGACTGTGATAGATACTTAAGTACAAAGTGAGTTTATATTTTCCACGGCAGCTGGAGGTTTTCACACTATGCGTTAGTTCTGATAGAATAAGGTAACTGCATATAATTAGTCATGATTATTCCATGGAAGTGTATGTAACTTTACAACAAGCATATTGTAAAATTTAACTTCAAACATTGAACATGTTAGAAATACATGAGATCATTGTTTGACTATAGTTAATCTTTTCTTTCTCCAGAGCCTGCTCAAGAAATGCTATATAACTAACTGTCAAACCTACTTTAATCTTATTCTAAACTGATCATTTAAATTGTCCTTACTGGAAACAACCAACTTCATATTTGGATAAAAATATTTAGTCTTGGGTGGTGCCTATGGCTCAACCAGCCCCATATGCCGGCGGTGGTGGGTTCAAACCCAGCCTTGGCCAAAAACCACAAAAAAAAAAAAAAAAAAATTTAGTCTTTCAGAAAGCTGTCCACTATTACATTTCTTTCTTCCTGCATTGAACTATGCCTTAATATTAAGTAAACAATGTGCTACCCTGTGCACATGAGAGACCTCAGTCTTTGAATACTTCCACCTTGGTTATTGATTTTCCAAAGAGAGATAAGAATAATTAAGCCAATAAACCGATTTATAAAACTGTCATTCGCTTCATGATTTCATTTTTCTTTCTTTTTTTATTCTTTTACAAATCCTTCTTTCACTGGTACAACTATATGGATATATATTACCCAAATAGATCAAAAATTGAGATAGCTTTTACATATTTAGCACTTAGCACATGACAAGTGCTATTCTGAGTGTTCATATGTGTTACATTTAACAAGCTTTGCAGCATTATGAGAAGTCACTGTGATTAGCCCTATTTCATAGTGAAGAAACTCAGGCAAAGACTGGGTAAGTAATCACGCAAGCAGAAAGTAGAGGAGCCAGCACTGAACCCTGCAATTCTAGATTAAGTCTGTGTTTTTAACCACCTTCATACTTCCTAGAGAAAAATAATTTATTTTCAGGATTAATAAAAAGCAAAATGTATTTAAAGATAATACCTCATGTCGGCACACACTTGTTTGCAGTAGAATATTCCTAGATGTCGGAAATAGATTCAATGTTTACGTATTTGTTTCATATATCAGAGTTTGACTTCTCTTAGTCTATATCATCTTATTCTATATCACCTAGAAGAAGGTGTGGCATAAGGATGATGCCAAATACATGATTTTATTTTATTTTATTTTATTTTATTTTATTTTATTTTATTTTTTTTTGAGACAGAGCCTCAAGCTGTCCCCCTGGGTAGAGTGCCGTGGCATTACAGCTCACAGCAACCTCCAACTCCTGGGCTCAAGCGAGTCTCCTGCCTCCGCCTCCCAAGTAGCTGGGACCACAGGCGCCCGCCACAACGCCCGGCTATTTTTTGGTTGCAGCCGTCATTGTTGTTTGGCGGGTCCGGGCTGGGGATTCGAACCCGCCACCTTAGGTGTACGTGGCTGGCGCCTTAGCCGGTTGAGCTATAGGCGCCGAGCCAAATACATGATTTTAAATGAGTCCTTGAATAATTTTTTGAATAAGAATTTTGTATTTGAAAGATAGGATATTCTGTTCATGAATTTAAAAATTGCTAATCTAGCTCTTTACTCCTAGAGTATAATAGAATTTATGTAGAAAAACATCAAGTAATCAGTTATTACACTTTGAATTATTTAGAAATTAAGAAAGTGGCTGGATTTAAGTTTGAACTGTAAAAATCAGTGTATTCCCTTTTAACAGTGGTACTTCTCAAGGCTTTTAGTTACAGCACACAGAATCAGTTCTAGCTGTAGTAAGCAGAAAATAAAATCGGTAAAGAATATCGGGTACTTTACAGAGTCTCTTGGAGGCTTTTAAAACCAAGTTTGGAAGAGAAGAGCCCAGGACCATGAAACTATCCTAGCAGAGACCACACCGCTGACACTGCTAGGCACAGACTGCCTGTTTTTCTGTTGGTGATGCCAAGGACCAGAATCCAGACTCCACTGCTGCAGTTTCCAAAGGTGGGAGGGGCTAGGAAAATGAACTTTCATTTTCTGACTTGGGAGGTAGATGGAGTAATGAGAGAATTCCCATAATTTATGATGCTGTTCAAAGAAGCTTTGTAGCTGCAATGCAGTCTCACACCAGTAGAAAGTGAGTTAGGTTCATATCAACCACACAGATGTAAAATTATGTAAGGCTTCTGAGAAATGTGTTACATTACTATTATAATTTATTATAGCAAAATTTTATTTGGAGAAAACAATAACACTTTTAGTTCTTATTTCTTTTATTTTAGTTTTTATTTATTTTATATAACAAACTATTTAATTTTACAGAGCACATTTCTCAGTTAGTTTAATACTTTTGAATGACTCAGTGATCTCAAGGACAAACATACTGTTCAATGAAATAAGTGAAAAAGTCCAAAAATGTATCTCTGAGGAAAATAGAAGATAATAAGAACATTCTGTAGACCAAAGAATGGCTCTTTTACCCAAATTATTACAGTAAACAATAATACACCATCATTGATCTATTTTAAACTATCATTTAAAAATATGTAAGTGTAGATTAACAATAAAGTGTAAGAATAGAAATAGAAATTGGTATTTTCTTTCTGTAACTTAGTGGGCTCATTCAAATAGGTCAATGTAAGAAATATTTCAGAAATTGTATTAAAATATTTAGTTGGTGTACAACTTAAAAGAGAAGTCCTAGTGATCTAAAACTTTATAAAAAGACACCTTAACCTGAATGATTTTCACAGTAAAGTTCAAAATTGTAAAGATATGGAATTAACCTAAGTGCCCATTAACTGAGAAGTAAATAAATAAAATGTGGTGCACACACACACAAACACACCACGGGGTACTACTCAGACATAAAAAGGAATGAAATCACGTCTTTTGGAGTAACTTGGATGGAATTGGAGACCATTATCCTAAGTATCTCAGGAATGGAAGAGCAAATATAACTTATAAGTGAGAACTAAATAAGGGATGTATATGATCATGAATTGGTGTAATGGAAATTGAAAACTAGGAAGGGGGTGAGGGATAAAAATCTACCAGTTGGATAGAAGATACATTATTCTGGGGACCAGTACATTGAAAGCCCTGACTTTGGCATTATACAATTCATCCATGTCACAAAAACAAACAAACAAACAAACAAAAACCTGTACCACTTAAATCTATTGAAATAAAATGAATTAAAATAAATTGAAAAAGAATTAACTTGACATCTGAGCTTCTCATTTCTATATTCTACTGTCTATATGGGTCACTATTTATATAAAAATGGGAAAATGAATATTAACTAAAAGTTTTAAACTTTTCTTTTGGTTGTCAAATATAAAAGCCTCTTTTATATTTAAATGTGAATCACAAGTTTAATCAAGAATATTACCAATATTCCATTTTCCCTCAATATCTTACACCATCTAATAGAAAGCAAGAGGAATTAGTAAAAAGGATATGCTTCTAACATGATTTCTCTCTTTTTGTCTTATTTCCCCCACCTTTTTCTTGAATGGATTAAATAATAAACAGCTATGTTATCTTTCCTTAATTTGGTTTCTAGTACATTAAATATTATACCAGGTGTGATGGCACACGCCTATAATCCTAGCACTCTGGGAGGCCAAGGCTGGCAAATCACTTGACCTCAGGCATTTGAGATCAGCCTGAGCAACAGTGAGATCCCATCCCTACGAAAATAGAAAAATTAGTTGGGCCTTATGGCTAAAGCTGCACCTGTAGTCCCAGCTGCTTAGGAAGCTGAGTTATGAAGATTGCTTGAGCCCAAAAGTTTGAGGTTGCTGTGACTATGATCAAGTCATGGTACTTAACTCCAGAGTGGCAGAGACTCTGTCTCAAAAAAAAAAAAAAAAAAAAAGTGTGATATGCCAAGTATACTCAAGAGATAATCAACAGACTGGGAAATAAAAAAAGAAAAAATTGAATAATTTTGAACATTCATCGTTATGAGACAGATGATATGCTTGAGTCTGCCATAAACTAGACATTTAATCCATAGAAGTATTTTTACCTTCTATTACTCAAGCATTTTAATCTACACTTTTTATAGGAAAACAATAAAGCTCAGAGAAGAGAACTTAAGTAAAAGAATTTAAATCCGAGTATGGAAGCCCTGGTCTTTGCAATTTGTATCACTCTCTTACATCTGAAATCTATAAATAGTAATGAAAAGTATCAAGAAGCATGGGGGGGAAAGCAGCAATTATACTGGCCGCATACCCAACCAAGTCTTTGTCTCTCTCAGCAATGACAGAGTTTATTTGAAGTATTTTGTGGTTGCTTGACTGAAGAACATAAGGTTCTCTCTGAGATTTTATAGAAGGTCTCTCTTTCTTATCAAAACTGGAAAACTTACCACAGCTGTTCTTGGTATACAGGTAGCCGTCAAAGCTGATTCCCAACTTCTAATTTTGTCATCTATAATAAGATAGGTTTTTTAACATGTTGTTTACCTTGAGAACCTAGGTTTGTTTTTCCTTTCCTTTTTTGTAATGAAAGTCGAACTATATGACAAACATATTTCATCTTCCTATTCCCCTAAGCTCAGGGCCTTTGAAATTTTTGCACAGAGAGGGAGTAGGAGTAGTACTCCTAGTACTCCTAGTACTAGTACTACTAGTAGGAGTAGGAGTAAAAATCCATAGTAAGCTATGGATTTTTGCTGTCCCTGGCTAATTAGCTCTCAAACTCTAGTCGACACATGAATCACCAGGAGAGAATGTTAAAACACACTGACCACAGCCCCACACTCAGGGATACTCTAGGTCTGAATTTGGATGCCTTAGGAGCTCCCAAGTGCAGCTGATGCTACTAGTCTGAGGGCCACACTTGGAGAACCACCACCCTTGCTAATTCATACATTTCTGAAAAAGAAAAACATTTAAACCTTTAAAAAATAAATTAATTAATTTCTATCTTCAGACCTCCTGAAAAACTAGGAGTTACTATTTATGTTAGGCATTTAAACCTATGTGTCAAAATCGGATTTTAAATATCTGTTTTGATCACACAGTATGATCTCTTACAATCCTAGAAACATAGACTTAAAGATTCTAAAATGAGTCTAGCAAACAAGCCCTGCAAATCTCATAGTTAGCCCAATCCATGAAAATGTATATTAAAGTCTTTACAACAACATTGTAAGTACTTAGAAATAAATGTTAGCTCATAATGGTGTCTGGTAATTAATGAGTTCTCTTGCCATCTTTCATACACGTTAGCATTTTTAGTAATAATAATATGATTATAAATGTTTTTGTGTTGCAAAAATTTCTCTGAAGCTATGTGGATATATCTTTATTATTTTTTAAAGGCTACCTAGTATGGTGCTCAGTTTCCAAATCACAAATTTTCAGGAACATTTTGTTAATTTCATTATTCAACAACTATTTATTGAATACTAGTCACTTTTCTAGTTTTTCATTATTGTAAGGAACATTAACCAATGATTTCTGTAATTAAATCATTATTGCATTTAAACAGGTATAAAGAGCTCTATTGAGTTTTTAAATTATAAATAATATAACAATAGTGTTAGCATATTCATCTTTATAAGAATTGCATTTTCTGCAGTTGGCTTTTTTCTTTTGCTTTCTCTCTTTCTCTCTCTCTCTCTTTTTTTTTTTTTTTTGTGGTTTTTTGGCCAGGGCTGGTTTGAATCCACCACCTCCAGTATATGGGGCAGGTGCCCTACTCCTTTGAGCCAGAGGTGCCACCCAGTTGGCTTTTTTCTTAAAATAAAGATAGGATTATTGAGTTTAAGCTTATTAAAATTTGTACGAGTTTTAATGTATGGGTTTTGTATGGGTTTTAATTCCTTTCTAAAATTATTTGTGAAATGTTGTATTGCTTCCATTATGGCTTTCCCAGATTCTAGACAACATGAGGAATTTATCATTTGTTTTTTCTGCTTAATGATAGAAGGAATATTGTATCATATGTAAGCGTGTAGCTACTAAAGTCAGATTGCCTGGGTTGAGTTCTAGTTCTACCATTTACTCTTTCTGAGATGATTTTGATTTATTACACCATAATTTTGCACCTATAAAATGAGCATATTGATAAAATTTTATTACACGAAATCTGAGAAATAGAAAAGAAGAAATACTTCTAATTGGGTTTATGAGGCCAGTGTAAACTTGATAACAAACTGATGTATACAAAAACCCCAAAGATATTATACACACACATGAAAAATAAGCTTAACCATCTCAATATATAGAAAAAAAGTTTATAAAATTTAACATCTAACGTGATAAAACCACTGAATTATTGAGCATATTCAGAAGAGAAGGGAATTTTTGATCTGATGAAGATATTCTACATAAGTGCTATATTTATATCACACATGAAGATAAAATATTTAAAATTACCACTGTGAGTTAAGAAATAAGACAAGAATGACCACTATCAATGTTTCTAATCAACAGTCCAAAAGAGCAAGAAAAATGATGAAGAAGAGATAAAGTTTGAGAACAGATGAAGTGGTTGTGTGCATAAAAATTTGAAAAAAAAACTATTGAAATTAATTAGTATATATAGAAAACTAAATAATAAAATATATAAGTCATAAAAACTTAAGTAGCATTAAAGGCTCGTAAATTTAGGGAGAAATATATTTAAATATTTGGAAAATCTTTAGGTTGAAAACTGTGGGTATCCCAAAGGTCACCATGCATACATGCATAGGGAAAATGGGAAATTGTTGCTAATGTACCTTAATTTACAAAATATTTATTACAAAATTTCACAATATATTACAAAATATTTCTTACATGTTGATTTATACATATAAACAACATTAAAACTATAAAAAATAATATGAGCTTGTTAATTTTCCTATGTATGACAACCTTGGGACACCCTGTATTATAAAAACCATTGCTGAAAAAATGTTAAAAATAAAAAATCAGAGAATATTACATTTTGATGAACTGGAAGTTTCAACAGTGTTAAAAAGTCAATTCTCTTTATTAAATTCATTGTGATTTCCATTAAAACTCAAGCAGTATTTGGCTTTGTGAAAATTGACAAAATGATTTTACAATTAATATCTACATGCCTAGGACCAAAAGCCACAATGACAAGAATAAGAACCAAGCTGAAGAATTTACACTACTGGATATCAACAGTTATAAAGCTATGATAACTAAATAGAACAATGGTATAGAATAGTGTATCAAGAATCACACTCTTGCCCAGCACGGAAGCTCATGCTTATAATCCCAACACTTTGGGAGTCTGAGGCAGGAGGATTACTTGAGCCAGGAACTGTGGTTATTGTGGGCTATGATTGTGCCATTGCCACTGCAGAGTGAAATCCTGTCTCAAAGAGAAAGTAAAAAAAAAAAAGAATCACACAATGGATATGCCATTACAATGTTGCAATGCAGTGGGGGAAAGAATGATTTTTCCAATAAACTGAGCTGATACAGTTAAATATCTATATGCAAAAGAATCACACTCTCTTACTTCATACCTCATGAAAAACAGTTTCAAGTGTATATAGCACTAAATGTGCAATGTGAAACAAAAAATTTTGCAAAGTTTAAAGTGTTGAAATGTTAGTATTTCTTTAAAGACATAGTAGAGAATCTGCATGACCATGAACTAAGCGAACACTGGTTTGTTCAGGATACAAATACACAAACCAGACAAACTAAATTATAATAATCGAGAACTTTTAAATTTGAAATATTTACTCACAATTTTAAAACGTTTTGATTGCCTTTACTTATTTTAAAAATCTAAAAAGAAATATTTATTGCTAGTCAATATTTATGATGAGTCTTATTTTAGTAATAAGGGAATGCAATTACCAGGGCAATGAGTCTATCAGAAAACATTTGAAAGTTAATGATTTAATTATTTGCCTAATGTGTGAGTTACTTTGGTGATAATTTATAGCCTTAAATACTTGTTTCACAAAAGAAAAATTCTAAATATCAGCAAGCTAAGTATCTAATGTGAAAATTTAGATATACAAATAGAAAAATTTCAAACTCAGTGGAAATAAGAAGTGATATTATATTACAATAACTGCAAAAATTACTAAAATAAAAAAACTAAGAATGATGGAGGGAACTTAATTGCCTAAAATATTACTAAAATACAATTTTTAGACAAAAAATTTAGAAAAGGTGTTAATTGATAACATTACGAAAGAAAAAGGACCCCAATTTCAGGTAACTATGAAATTTAAGACAATAAATAAATAGATTATGGAACTTTATGTCAATCTGTTTGAAAAATTAGTTAACACAACTTAGTAAGACTAAAGAAGAAGTAAAAAATATGTTAGCTTCCTTACTGTTACTGACACATTCTAAGAATGCTTACACATGTGGACTTTGCACTCTTTTCTCTGCTGGGAATGACTGTCTTCAAATGTCCAGTGGATTAATTGTTCATTTAAGCTTTCCTTTTACACATGGTACTATTAGTGAAGACCTCACTACGTAAAATAATTTGTTTCATGCATTATCTCACTTGACCTGCTTTCTTTAATATAGTGGGAATAGTAACATCAAACTATGTTGGTAATGCACACATAGGTTGAGATGGATTCGCTTCTACTACAGCTATTAGCTTGTCATTATTCACCTTGACCTCAGGTTGCCCATGTAGCTCATTTTCAAGATTAAAATCACAAAACAGAATTTCTCAAACCATCGATTTACTGTGCATTGATTAGCCACATCCATCCCAAATATTTCATTGATATTTTAAGCTGTCTGCTGTGCATTGGTTCCACAATGAAACTCATATTAAAAATAACATAAATAACATAAATTTTTGACTTATTCATGATTTCACAAAAATTGCTCTAAAAAAATTTGAAAGATAAGCCAAAACTCGTGTTTGAAAAAAAGAAAATAAGAAATGTCAAGTGAAATGTCAAAAAGATATCAACTGTCAATCTTAGTACTTAAGGAACTGGACATTCTTATTTAATAACCTAATAGCATAGTATATGTTTACATGTTTATTTATTAGTGGTTTTTTCCACCACAGACTATACTTCATAAATATGAGGACTTTATATAATCTGTCATTTCTGGGTTTTCAATTGAAGTTCCAGTAAATTTACTTGAAGAATAATGAATGAAATAATTAAAACTGTGTAATCTCAGAAGATATAGAAAAGAACATTACATGCAAATCAGTATATACTTATGATGAAAAGCTTTGCAAATTTGAAATAGGAAGGGACTTCTTTAACTCAATAAAGAGTCCCAGGGTAGACTGACGTATCAGTGGGCTCAATGAACCATGCCTCCAGTGTTCACGCTTGTTTCACAATTAATCTAGATTTGGCCATTTGATAAGTTTGACTAATGTGACATATTCAAGCTGTTGATGCAAATGTGGAATAACTGAGACTCTCATACACTGCTGGTGCATTTTATCTGTGGAATATAATATGAAACAACTGCTTTAGCAATCAGTGTAATAGTTTCCTTTTTTCTCTTTTTTTTCTGTTTCAGTTCCAAGCTAATTTTCTGTAATAGTTTCTTTAAAAAATTAACAAACTGTGCCATATAAATCTAGCTATCCCACTACTAAGTTTTTATTTCCTCCAAGTCAAAACATGTGTCTACAAGAAAACTAGTATACAAACATTCTTAAAAGTTTTATTTAAAACAATTCCACACTGGAACAACTTATGTACATGGACCAGTGATTGAATAAACAAAATGTAGTACATTTATATAAGGAGATACAACTCAGCAAAAACAACAACAAAAAAACCCAACAAACCCAACCACATAAATCATCTCAAGTCCTTAAGAAGCTTGACACCAAAGAATACACATGATTTCACTTATATAAAATTCTAGAAAATGTAAACTAATATACAGGTATAATAACAAAAAGCAGATGAGTGATTTCTTGAGGCAAAGAGCAGAGGAAGGAAAATCTATAAACACAACAATATTTCACAGTAATGGAAATGTTCTGAATCTTGATTGTGGGAGGTGTTTTAATGGGTGAGTACAATTGTTAACATCCACTAAGGTATGCATTCTGAATGGATGCGATATCCTTTATGTAGGTTTTTCATAATAAAGTTGGTAAAAAATGCATTTGGAAAAACACTCAAGGTGTATTGCATTCAAAATAGAAGTATTATATTCCAAATAAAAGGTTTGTGAGAATCAGTAATGAGACTCTTTGTCTGGACTCAGCATTGGAGATGAAAGATACAATCAATAATACTGATTGATTAGATATGGAAGTGGAGGAAAAATTCAAGAATCTATCTTGAATAATTTGGTGAACAGAAGAGTTGTTTATTGAGATGATGAAATTGGAAATGAGCAAATGTGTGAAAAAAGGTGAATTAGAGAAACTGCCAATGATAACCTGATTTTGGGTAGGCGTGGCCTCCTAATTCTCATCTGTTAATATCAGTAAACATTTTCCTTTTTTGCTACTTAGCAATTTCTTGGTGGCTTACCTTGATTGAATAAGGACATTCTTTATAAATAGTGCATTATATTAATCCATGGTGTTTATGAGGCTCTTGGAATATTTTCTTTCTTAAGAAAATCTAGCTCACAATGATCTCAAATAAATAAGAAATTCTCCAATGTCAATTTCTTTTATATAGTACCATTTCTTCTCTTTCCTTTAAGAATTTTTAAATGCCCTCTGTGCAAGGAAATACATTCCATGCAATTAAATTTTAGTATTAATACATTATATGGAAGATTCTCTGTTTTAGAGAAAATAAGTCAGAAGATCAATGGGCACTCAGGGAAATGCAAGGATATATTGAACACATGTAGGAGATGGGAGAAGGACAAAGAGGCAACTACTACTAAGAATGTATCCTAAGGAATTGATCATATACATGTCCTGATATGTACATAGACTAAGATGCTCATCAAAGTATTGTTTAGAATAATGACTACGATAAGGGAAAACTTTTAAATATGGGATGAGTTGAATATAGTACACAAACATTAAAATTTTATGTAGTTATATGTGAGCATCATTATGACATTTCATAACAAAAGATCTTATCAGTAATTATGTACAGTGAGATTTCAATGTATTTACAATATGATATCTACACATACATACACAAGAATGGAAAAATATCTAGAAATACATTTTATCTAGTACACTTTCAATAGTAATAGATTTGTGGTTTACATTTAAATTTTACTTTAGTTAGTTATTTTGAAATTTTCTGCAAATAATTTATGCAAATAATATAGTATTTAAATAATATATTCTTTTGGAAATGGCACCTATAGATAAAAAGAAATAATCATTTACTAAGTTCCAAGCCTGCAAAATATAAGGGTAATCATTTTTGTTATTCATTCCAATTTCATATTAGAAGAAACAAAATGCATAACTTTCAAAAATAAACAAACAAAAACTTACTCATACATATGATTGCATGTGTAATAGATATTACAACTATTAATCTAAATAAGCTGTATAGAAACACCACCCAAATTACTCAGCAATTGCTCATTTCTACTGTCGTTAGAATATGTACTTTAATTTACTTCGAAATTGAGGGGAGTAGTCCAGTTTTCCACTCTTGTAAATTTGGGGTCCTTGGAGAAATTTGTAGCACAACCTTAAAGTAAATTAGACATTCAGATTCACAAAATTGTGACTCAATAGTTTATACATTCATAGGTCTTATCTCTTCATGTGCAACTCATCTTTATTCTGTTCTATGGAACTAGAGGCATCCTCTGCTTAATGCTGTAAAAAATTTTTATTGAACTCTTGTACAGATCAAAAGAATAAATGAATATAAACATCTCCAATAATGGATAAGCACACAACTGATGACTATTTCGCTAATAGATTATAGTAGCACATGCTTATGTCTATAGGTGTGATGAGAGAGAGAGAGATTAACAAAGCATTTGCAATGAGTAAAAGTAAATAAATGACTTTTGAGTTAGGCAAATACTAATTTGTCTTTTTTTGGGGGGGGGTTCACTATTTATTTATGTCATACATTCCACATCGTGATTCTATCCAGAAATTCTTTGAAACGATGCCATCAGCCTCGGCCAATCAAATAATAGAATCATCTGATTCACCCATCCTGCGAATGGCCCCACAGATAGCATAGATTTTAAACTAGTGATTAAATCTAATGGTAGATTGTCAACCTCAGCCACGTTCCTCTGGATGTATGCGTGGTCCTTAGCAGCGATGATGCGGTTGCTGGCGGAGCATTTCTGCTGCACGTGTAGGTCCACGAACTCGCCAGCGTCGTTCTGCATGTCAAGGCCGGACCTGTTGCCACGGGGACGCGTGAAGGCAGAGAAAGCGCAAATACCAATTTGAATCACAGTTTTCCCACTATTCATTGGAGAGAGCTAAGAAAAATTAATTAATCATTCTTAAATTTAGTGTCCCCGTTAGCAAAATGAAGACAATATGGCATAACCAGAGGAGTTGTTTCCATGAGTTAAAGAAAAATGTGCATAAAGCATTTGAAATTAGGGATTGAATACATTATTATAATAACTATTATAATACTTAATATGGATAGGGAAACTAAGAGGTTCTCTGGAAATCCCATACATGCACTATAGATATACTATCATATTAACACAGTTTCATCTGATTGTAGTCTATAATCTATTCGTTAACTAATTTTAAATAATATAAGCCAGACCTCAAACTAATTGCCATTCTCTTTCATTTCAAAGAAATTCCTAAAAGATGTCTTAAAATAACACTTGGAGGAGGAAAAGAAAGCCAATAATTTTAGTATAATTTCTTAAATTTTAAAGAATGATATTTGAGAACAGTATATAGAATATACAAGTTGGAATAGAGTTCTGGGAAGAGATCAGATTCATTCCTTTTCCAATTTAAGCATAATATTTTTATTTGTATAGCTCCTTAGAGTTTAAACACAGCTTTGAAATACATCTTTCTCTGAGCAAATTCTTCTTTTGACAGCACTTTCCTCAGTGCTGCCTTCATGGCATCATTCTGCAAGCTATAGATGACTGGATTGAGTGTTGGAGGTATCACTGTATAAAATATGGAAAACATGAGGTCCATAGCTGATGGAGAATCAGAAGGAGGTCTTAGAAACTCAAAGCCTGCAGCTGAGAGGAAAAATGTGACTACAAATAGGTGTGGTAGGCAGGTGGAGAAGACCTTAGTGCGGCCCTCAGCTGATGGAATTCTCAGCACTGTGGAGAAGATGTGAATGTAGGAGAACACAATGGAGATCAAACAGGCAAAGGCTGTTGAGGTTGTAAATGCAGCCACTGCAATCTCATTCATGAATTCTTTAGAACAAGCTAGTTTCAGCATCTGAGGAATATCACAAAAGAATTGGTAAATGACTCTCTCCCCACAGAGAGGTATAGAGAAGTTAACAGCTGTGTGCATGAGCCCAGACAGGCCTCCAGCAATCCACACAGCTATCACTGCACGCCTACAAGCACTGGGATCCATGATGGTCTCATATTGCAGTGGTCGACAGATGGCTGCATACCGGTCATAAGACATCACAGTAAGTATGGCCACTTCTGATGAGGCCAGAGCTATGAAGAAGAAAACCTGAAGAATGCACTGAGTCAGGGAAATATAACCATTGTTCATAAGTGAGTTTGCAATGGACTGGGGGACTGTAATGGAGATGAAGCAGAGGTCCAGAAGAGAGAGGTGCTTTAAGAAGTAATACATAGGGGAATGGAGACGAAGGTCCAAGGTAATGATGGTGATAATGAGGAGGTTGCCTGTCAAGGCAAGCATGTATGTTACCAAAAACAGAAGTGCATGTAAAATCTGAAGTTTACGCTCATCAGAAAACCCCATGAGAAGAAATCCACTCACTGAGGTCAAGTTGGCCGTAGTCATTCTGAAGATACCAAGTGTGAATTTCTGTTTGGGAAACCAAAGAACAGAAAGCGAAAACAGCATGATACTTAATTAATATATCTGTATGTAAGGTAACTTAGTGTCCTTAGCATGGAGTTTCTGGAAACAAGTTGAATTTGTCTCCATTGTGAAATTCAATTCGGAAAAATTTTTAGTATTATTCATAAATAGAATCACCAAATGTAATCAACAAATCATAAATTTTTCTTGAGCAGATTTTGGGTTATCAAAGAGGGAGAAATTGATGGAAATGACAAAATCTTTACCTCCACAATGTACCAGAAGTACTATATATTATATATAGTCTAATACCTTAGTATTACAACGATGTACCATAACTTCTTTCGTTAACCATCTAAAATGAATGGATCTAAGAATAGCCCCCAGGTAAATCTAGAATAGATGTTAGCTCAAAGAACAGTCATACTTCTTGCCTTTGAATGGTCCTAACATTTAAGGAAGATTACATTTGGTTGGAATGAACTTCCCATTCTTGAAGAGTGAAATATGTCTCAAAATTGTAGTGTGTAGACGGCATGAGTGTAGATGGCTCTGTTATCAGGCATTGAATCTTGAGCTTTGGAATTGGAAGATCTTACGACTGATGGACAGTGCTTTGTCTTCAGAGAATACCTTTAATTTTCAAAATCCTTAGGACAACTTGGGGTTGGACATCAATCAAACTCATTTGAACAAATAATGAGATTTTCTAAAGTGTTAAGTGCTAGGCATAATGTTAGGTGGTGAAGTATATGCCTTCCAGGAATTATCTTTCATTGTGACTTCTACAATGAAAAAAAAAATTGATTTTTCCCCTAGGATTTGAAATACATTAGATAGTGGAAGCCCATTTCTTAAAATAACCGATTAACCAAACAAACAAAACATCAATGCCATTTACAATACAATTGTTAGGAAGGTTGGATGATATTACTTTTTCTATTTTATTTTAAATGTGTATTGTTGTAGAATAACAAAGAATCATTGTTTGTATCAGAATCACTCTGTTAATTGATTTTTTAAAAAATCTGTGGATTTGTTGATAGGCCCATCAGTGTCATTTTAACTTTCTTATGCTTAAATACTATTCCTTCACCATCTCTGCTCATTTTTCCACCCTTAAGAATGGTATCTAACTTATAGGCAATAAATAATATTTATTTAACTGAGCATCTATCTACACAATTGACTTTAATTCTATATAGACAAAAATTCAGTTATAAAGTTACATGAATTACTACATCAGATAGTGTGGGTTGTCACACTTATTAGTCTTTAAACCACAGGAAAAGGTGAAAAATCACTTAAATAAAGCTAGAAATCTTTCTAATTTTGCTGTAATTTATTTTCAGAACTCACTGAAATTAATTTTTAGGAATTATGCTTTTCCACAAGAAATACTCTTAGGGCTATCAAGGACCTTAGACTGTCACCTGTGTTCTGTCCCCTGCTTCAATTAGTGTGGCAGCAAGAATTAGAGGAAGATAGGAGTTCTTTTCTTTAAGGAGGTTCTGTAGGCTTTTTGCTCCTTTAATTGTCCTATTCCTCCCTCAAATATGACTTAATCCCCACTGCTGTCACCCCTAATGCCTTAACTTGTTCTAACCACTGTGTAGTAAGTAGCTTTGGAAATTAAAGTAAAAGATGAATGTATTAAAGCAGTTGACTTATGTTTTAGAATTTGTTGTCCATGACTTGAAAATCAAAAGCATCCTCTATTACTGCCCACTTCTGTACACATTCTTAGTGTAACCTAAGAATGCTCTCCATATTTTAACCTCTACATTGAGGTTTTTCCATAAGAGGAAGGAGGAGGAAAACCACAAGGAAAAACTTCAGTGCACACTCCTACATATTCTGCTCTCAACAATTCTCATCAATCTATTTTAATTTTTGAATGGATGTTATTTGAATATATATTCTTATATCAGATTATTAGTTGAAAAATTTGATTATCTTAATTTCACTATTTATAAATTGCATTGAATAATGCATCAATACAATGTATCACTTCTCAAATAGGAAGTAAGGGAACCATCAATACAATGTATCACTTCTCAGATAGGAAGTAAGGGAACCATGATCTGTGAAGACAAGTTTAGGATTAAGAAAGATATTGTGAGAACGTATAAAACTTGCATTCAAGCCTTTCAACTCATATGTGCATTAAATATTTTATTTTATAATAAAAATGTTACTATAAAATACACCTTTTATAAAATATAAACACTTTTATTTAAAATAAATAAAATAAACATTTATTTGGTGGCGAGTGGAGTGGTTTCTTTCAGTGTTATTTATTACCCCCAAATATTTTTTCTGTCTTCACTAACCACTTACATGAAAATTTTATTTTGTCTTGAAAAATATTTCTAAAATTTGTCTGTCTAATATGTTGAAACCCTGTATGTTTTGGAAAGTATAAGTTGACTTTCAATAAGTCAACTCTTCTAATTAATTGTGGAAGCTACTGTGTAAATTTGGCATCCTAAATCTCCACTGCTTTCCTGCTATTTCCTTGGAGGTGGCATTGCTAGGCATTTAAATGAGAAAATGTAGGTAATTAGGTATTAAGTCCCTCAATTTTCTACCTATATACAAAGGAAATTATCTCTTCAATTCTTTAATTTCACCCACTCCTGAGTTTTCGAAGACAGAGAGAAGTGTTTTTTTTTTTTTCCAAATCAGTGACTCAGCTATGCTCAGCCTTGCTATCTTAATGGCTAGTTGAAACAGTACACTCTCTTCTTTCTCCCCCCTCACAGATACATACATCCAAACAACACACACACACACACACACACACAGAGGACATGGGATTATACATAATCTATGTCTAATAAGGTTGGTTTATTGAGATTACTTTTAGTAAACCAATCATATTTTATCACCATGCTCTATGTGTGTGTGTGTGTTTCATATCATACTATTCCTTTTATCTGGAATTCTTCCCACTAGACTCCCTCTTCATTTGCTGGGCAAATATTTAATTATCTTTCAATGCAGTTACATTGTTTCTTTTCAATTGAAATTCTCCTGATTTAACTATCAACCCAAGTAGAATTGGGGACTCTTTGAAGCCCAGATTGCCTCAATTGAGATTTCTTATAATTTATTGTACTCATTTGCATAAGTTTCCTATCCTATTTAAACTATTCTTAATTGGGGAGTGGGAAATAATATATCTTCATTAGAATTGTACCTATGACAATTCACACAGTCACTGGCAATAAACTCTATAAATGTTGGATAAACTCCATAAAATCTTGAGAAGTTTCACTTACCTTGGTTGATCTCAGTCAGCAGAAACAAATTAGAGACTGAGAATCTTTGTTCTAGGCCAAGTCTGTGAAATTTTCATGTGACGAAGGACTGAGAAGCTTTCATACAAGATTGAACAGGGAGCATAGACCCAGGGACATTTAAATTTCCTATTAAGTCAGTGATACCTGAAATGAAGCCAGTGATGCCCAGGCACTAGGGACCAAACCTCTTCAGCAAAGTTGGTGTGTAAGGTAAACACTATGAGTTCAAAGCAGGGGACTTCATAGAGTTTTCCCTCAAGGAATTGCCTCAGTGGAAAGTAGTTAATTGTTATTTTGGGTTAACTGAATCTTATGGTCTATACATTCCAGGTAGGGAAAAATGAATAGTGTAGATAATTTGCTTTCTGTAGTATAAATTTAAAGTTGTTTTTTCTGGTAAAAACTATTTTTAACTGATTAACATTTTCAGTTTGACTGGTCACCATGAAATTATGCATTCTTTCATGGGTCTTAAGTTATAAAAGGAGTATTTTGTAATTATTTATTTATATAAACACATATGCAATAAGAGAATCAAAGAATTATAGACTTAAATCAATACTTAAAGATTGAATCATTCTCTAAGCATTACATCTTTTCTAAAATTCTGAAAGTTTTAATTCAGCCTCCATTTTAACAATCCCCTAGATGAATAGTTTTCATCCAAAGTGAATGAAATCAGCTTGTAAGTACCACTATCTGATATAACTAATAACCACTGTTATTCTTAGGTTGGTTCTAGATAAATTTAAATTAACTTTCAATCAATAACCATTTTTAATATTTTAAAATGTAAGTCATTGAGCTTTCTAGTAATTGGAAGGAATGACATCTAGCTACTTTTGATTGTGAACACAACCATTTGTCTACAACATTTTTTAACATTTAATTCTGAAGTGACTAATTCAATTTTGGCCTGATAAGAAGAGTAGGGTAGAATAATGGCCATCAGTTAAAATGTTATGTGAAGGCTTTTTAAAAAATGTTTATTCTGATGATCTTTGGCTGCTTTTAGCCAAAGAGAAAAATACACACCTCTTCAGTTTTGATTAGACCTTATACATGAAAGACATTTTGTTCAATTTTATCTTATTTGAACTATGCTACAATTTTCAAATATAATTTTCATATGCAAGTGTAGGATAGTTCAAATAGTGGTTGTCTCAACATAAATAATAATTTTCAAGCTCTCTCCCCCTGAAGTTATAGTAAACACACAGGTATTAGGAAGCATGTATTTACTTTTTAAAGGAAGAATCTCCTTGAAAGGAAGTTGCATACCATAAATTTCTGTATGAAAGTTTTTTGGAGGCATTTTTGAATTCAGTGAAAAGGCTGATGTCAATGTTATTGTAAAATTCTTCCTCTTTTTTCCTTTTCATCTACTTTTTCAATTTCCAATCCCTGTATCTACAACTTTAAGATTCTAACTCTTGATTGCTGCCATGAAGGCTTTCTTCAACAACTTCCCTTTGCTATGAGAAAGCCCATATTGGTTTGATCAGATCCCAGTGGTATATATTTGGTTTTGCTTCAATTACTGGGGAGGGTGGGGAGGAGGTCCTTCACATAAAAAATTTTCCCAGGCCAATTTCTTCAAGCATTTTCCCTGCAGTTTTTTCTAATATTTTTGTAGTTTCATGTCTTAAGTTTAAATCTTTTATCCAGTGAGAATCAATCTTTGTTAATGGTGAGAGATCAGGGTCCAGTTTCATTCTTGTACAGGTCGCCAGCCAGTTCACCCAGCACCATTTGTTAAATAGGGAATCTTTTGCACAATAAGTAAAGCAAACAGACAGCCTTCAGAATGGGAGAAGAATTTGCAGGTTATGCTTCTGACAAAGGTCTGATAACTAGAATCTACAGAGAACTCAAACTAATCATTAGAAAAGAACAATAACCCCATTTTTATGTGGGCAAGAGACTTGAACAGAAACTTCTCTGAAGAAGACATGCATGGCCTACAAACACATGAAAAAGTGCTCATTGCTTTTACTCATCAGATAAATGAAAAACAAAACCACTTTGAGATATCATCTAACTCCAGTAAGACTGGCCCACATCACAAAATCCCAAAACTACAGATGTTGGTGTGGATGTGGAGAGAAGGAACACTTCTTCCCTGCTGGTGGGAATGTAAGCTAATATGACCTTTTTATAAAGAAGTTTGGAGAATACTCAAGGAACTAAAAGTGGACCTACGGTTTGATACTGTAATTCCTCTATTAGGTGGATGATAAAATTCCTCTATTTACCCAGATGATAAAAAACCAGTTTACAACAAAGACATTTGCACCAGAACGTTTATTGCAGCCCAAATTCATAAATGCCAAGTCATGGAAACAGCCCAATTGCACCATTAACCCACGAATGGATTAACAAATTGTGGTATATGTACACCATGGAATACTATGCAGGCATAAAAAAGATGGAGATTACATATATTTTATGTTTACCTAGATAGAGCTGGAACATATTCTTAGTAAAGTATCTCAAGAATAGAAAAAAAAGTATACAATGTACTCAATACTACTATGAATTCAGTATATCATCACCTACACATTCATAGGAATGGTAAAACATAACTATAGTCCAGAAAGGAAGGAAGAGGAGGGACAGGGAAGGGGAGGGGGGAGGCTGAGAGCAGTGAGGACATTTGAGGGGAACCTCACCTAATGTGCATAATGCAATGACATATTTCAAAACTATTAAGAATAGAGCATAAATGTCTTACGACAACAAATAAGTAAATGAGGAGAAGGTTATGTTAATCAGTTAGATGTGAGCATTCCACAATGTATATCAAATCAGCACATTGTATTCCATAAATGCATTAATGTACACAGTTATGGTTTAATAAAGAAAAAAATAAATAAAAAGAAAGCCCATCTTAGTTTATTTTTGTTATTATCTAATTAATAACATTGGCATTCCAAAAATGTTTATTCAGATAGAAAAGATTTTCATTCAAAGTTTAATTTACACTTTACCTTTAATATCTCCCATTGTCTGTGAAGATTAATGATAAATAGTGGTAATAACTATTGGAGCTATTACTGTTTACTTCCTGGGTTATAAATAAAGTTTGTGATTTTGCTTGGAAAATAGTTTGCTATTGAACAATAGTTTCCTTATTGTCAAATTTAAGGAACATATTGTCTGATACTCCATGGGATTTATTTTGTTTTTTAAATTAGCATACAATAAGAGTAACTTTTTGGTGTACATTTCTATTAATTTTAGCATATGTACAGTTTCCTGTGACAGTCACCATAATCAAGATATGGAGTGTTCCATCAGTCCCCAAAACTTTTCCTTACTCTTCTCATGTAGTTATATCCTCCTTTATTCATAACCCATGCCAAAGACTGTTCTGTTTTCCAATACTGTATTTTTTGAATTCTCAAGAATGGCATAAATAGAAAATTAAATAGTGTATTATTTTTTGAGTCAGGCTTGACTTAATATAATGTCTTTAAGATTCATCCTAGTTTCTGCATGCATAAAAATATGTTCTCTTTTATTAGTAATATTTCATCATATGGATATATCACAAATATCATTCACCCACTGAAGGATATTTTGGTTGTTTTTAGCTTTTTAGCAATTATGAAAACAACTGCTATAGATACTTTTGTATAGGTATTTGCATGAATACTATAAGTTTTCCTTTCTCTAAGGCATAGCACTGATAGATTATATCATAACTGAATGCTTAACCTTACAAAATTCCACACTGTACCAAACTATATGAAGTAGGCATATAATTTTGCATTCCAACCAACAAGACATGAGAGATACAGTTGCTCTGCACCCTCACGCATTGTATGGTGTCAGCACTTTTAATTTTTGATATTCTGGTATGTGTACAATGGCATCCTGTTATGGATTAAGTTTACGTTTGACTTATGATTAGTCATGCTGAACATCTTTCCATATTCTTATTTGCCTTTCTTACATACTTTTTGATGAAGTGCTTATGAAAATCTATTGACTTTTTAATGTGGAATGTTTTTATACTGTTGAGTTTTGAGAGATCTTTATGTATTCTGAAAAAAAGTCTCTAGCTGATTGAAGATTTTAAATATTTTCTCTGTTTGTCACTTTAATTTTCATTCTATCAGCAGTGTCTTCACAAAGCAAAAACTTTCTATTTGGATTAAGTCCAAATTTCAACTCTTTGGTTAATCCCAGTTCACAGTGATTTTCTGTCACGTTTTCTCCATTGAATTTCCTACATACTTTTTTGGAAATCAACTGCCCATATTTGCATGACTCTACTTCTAGACTTCTAATTTTATTTCATTGCTTTATATCTAAGTCTAATATCTAAATCTTCACATATCCCATACTCATTTGATCATTGCAGCTTTTAGTAGCTCTTAAAATCAAATAATACAATTTCTTAGCTTTTTACAAATTAATTTGGCTATTATATTTTCTTTACCTCTCTATATAAATTTTTTTGAGACAGTTTCACTCTGTCACCCTGGGATCAAGCATTATGGTGTCATCATAGTTCACAGCAACTTCAAACTCTTTGGGTTAGGCGACCCTACTACTTCATTGTCTGAGTAGTTGGGATTACAGGAATGTGCCACCATTCCTGGCTAGTTTTTCTATTTTTAGTAGAGATGAGTCTTGCTCTTATTCAGGCTGTCCTTGAACTCTTGAGCTCAGGCAATCTGCCCACTTCAGTCTCTCATAGTGCTAGAATTACAAGAGTGAGTTACTGTGCCCAGTCTTCAACATACATTTTTGAATCAAGTTATGTATTGTATATCTTATAAAAATTCTCCTGCAATTTTGATTGAAGTTGCTTTAAATTTGTAAAACAAGTTGGGAAGAATTGGCTTAAGTATTTAGTATGAATCTTCCAATCTGTAAATGTGGTATATCACGGTATATCTCTGTTTATGTCTTCCTTTATTTCTTTCACCAGCATTTCATAGATGTTAGCATACAGTGTATATATGCATTTTGTTACATGTATACCTAGGATTTCAGTTTGGAGCTATACTAAATGATTTTATGTTTTTAATTTTGATTTCTAATTCTTCATTATTAGCATATTAAGGTGTAGTTATTTTTTGTGTGTTCATCTTGTGTCCTGTGACCTTACTAAACACATTTATTCTAAGTTTTTTGGAGAGTCCTTGAAATTTTCTTTGTAGGTGATCTTTATGTCTGAGATGGTTGGGTGGCTCTAGAAGTTTTTTTTAAATAAGTCAACAATGAAGTTCACTGAATTGATCGACTCTTTCTTTTACAAAAGATTTCACGATTTAGCACTTCTTTCAAAACTGCTATTGATCCTTTCAAATCCTGGCACCGCTTTATCAACTAAGTTTATGAAATATTCTAAATCCCTTGTTTTCTTTTCAACAATATTCATGTCATGTTCACCAGGAGTAGATTCTATCTTTAGAAACTACTTTCTCTTTTCATCCATAGGAAATAACTTCTCATCCATATAAGTTTTATCATGAGATTACAGCAATTCAGACCCATCTTCAGGCTCTACTTCTGATTTTAAGTCTCTTACGATTTCTACTACATCTGTGGTTACTTCCTCCATTGAAGTCTTGAACTCCTGAAAGTCATCTATCAGGTTGGAATCAACTTTTTCTAAACTGCTGTTAAAGGTAATATTTTTACGTCCTTTCCTCAATCACAAATATTCTTAATGGAATCTATAATAGTAAATTCTTTTCAACAGGTCTTAAATTTACTTTCCCTAGATCCAAAGGCAGCTACAGAATTATGAAATGTATTTCTTAAATAATAAGACTTAAAAGTTGAAATTACTCCCTGATCCATGGACTGCAGACATGAAAACAACCTCCTTGTACATTTCTATTAGAGCTCTTAGATAATGAGGTGTATTGTCAGTGAACAGTAATATTTTGAAAGGACTCTTTTTTTTGTTTGTTTTTTTTGTGCAATAGGTCTCTATACTGGTCTTAAAATATCAAAACCATGCTGTAAATAAATATGCTGTCACTTAGGCTTTATTCTTTATTTGCTATAGCATGCGAAGTATACATTTAGCATTATTCTTAAGGGCCCTCATGGTTTTGAAATGGTAAATGAACATTGGATTCAACTTAAAGTCATTACATGACTCTCCTAGCAGGAGAGTCAGCCTGTCTTTTGAATCTTTGAAGCCAGGCATTAACATCTTCTGACTATGAAAGTCCTACATGGCATCTTCTTCCAATATAAGGCTGCTTTGTCTACATTAAAAATATTTCATTTAGTGTAGATATCTTCATCAATTATTTTAGCTAGATCTCCTAGATAATTTGCAGCAGCTTCTACATCAGAATTTGCTGCTTCACCTTGCACTTCTATGTTATGGAGATGGCTTTTTTCCTTAATCTCATGAGGCAACTCTGCTAGTTTCCAATGTTTCTTCTGCAGTTTCCTCACCTCTCCTCGGCCTTCCTAGAAATGAAGAGCCAGAGTCATACTCTGGATTAGTCTTGGCTTAAGAGAATGCTGTGGCTGGGGTTTGATTGTCTTCCCAAAAGACCAGACTTTTCTCTAAGTCGGCAATAAAACTGTTTGCTTTCTTCTCATTCGTATTGTACCTGGAGTAGCACTTTTAATTTCTTTCAAGAACTTATCTTGTGCATTTACAACTTGGCTAACTGGTGCCAGAGGCTTAGCTTTGGCCTTTCTCAGTCACCAAGCTCAAATCATTTCTAGTCTTCAATTTAAATGAGAGATGTGTGACTCTTCCTTTCACTTGAACACTTAGGGAGCATTCCAGGGTTATGAACTGGTCTGATTTCAATTAATTGTTGTGTCTCAGAGAATAAGGAGGACTGAGGAGAGGAAGAGAGACTGGAAAATGGCTGGTCAGTGGAACATTCAGAACATACATAGCACTTATTGATTAAGTTTTCTGATTTTGTGGTTCCCTAAAACAATTACAATAGTACCATCAAAAACTGCTGATCACATATTACAATATCAGATATAATAGTAATGAAAATGTTTGAAATATTGGGAGAATTACCAAAATGTGACACATAAACACTAAGTGAGCACATGCTGCTGGAATGAGGGCATGATAGTCTTGCTTGTGGTAAGGTTGCCACAAACTTTCAATTTGTAAAAATCTCAGTATCTAAAAAGCACAATAAAGTGAAGCACAATAAAACAAGGTATTCCTGTATTTGCTCAGTTATTATTCTGAATGTGTCTGTGAGGTTGTTTGAATTGCTACACTGAGTAAAGCCAATTGCTCTCCCAGTGTCAGTGAGCCTGATCTAATCCAGTAGAGGCCTGAAGAGAACAGAAAAGTGGAGTAAAGTAAAGTTTGCTCTGGCTGTCTTTTAGCTGGGACACTGGTCTTCTCCCACACCCTCAGACTGTATGTTATAGTGGAGTCTACCACATCAACTTTTCTAGATTTTCACCCTTTGGACTCAAACTGGAACGTACAGCATTAGCTATTCTGTTTCTCTGGCTTTTGGACTTGGAGACTGTAACTACATCATTGGCTTTCCTGGGCCTGCAGCGTGCTAGCTGCAGATCATGTGACTTGTAATGTTTAATCTACTGTGAATCCCAGCTAGTGTATTCAAGTATTGTGTATATTCAAGCATGGCAGTTTTCATCTATAGAAGTTTGATTTGGTTGATTTTATAACTTTCCATGTATCTAATTAACTTTTTGAACACATGGCACACCATATAATTGTTTTAATACCATCACCTGAATAATTCCAACATGTGTATCAATTCTGAATAAGTTATGATAGATTGACTTTTCTTCTTACACTATGTCATATTTTTCCACTCTTTTGCATGCCTGGTTCTTTTCTTTTCTTTTCTTTTCTTTTCTTTTCTTTTCTTTTCTTTTCTTTTTTCTTTTTTAAGAGACAGAGTCTCAGTTTGTCATCCTGGGTAGAGTGCTGTAGTGTCACAGCTCACAGCAACCTCCAGCTCTTGGGCTTAGGTGATTTTCTTGCCTCAGCCTCCGGAGTAGCTGGGACTACAGGCACCTGCCATAATGTCTGGTTATTTTTTGTTGCAGTTTGGCAGGGGCTGGGTTTGAACCCGCCACCCTCAGTATATGGGGCCAGTGCTCTACTCATTGAGCCACAGGCGCCGCCCAGTGCCTGGTAGTTTGATTAGAAAATTTTACCTGACTATAGGAATGTTTGTGTTTCTATAAATATTCTTGAGTTGTTCTTGTCCTCCTCACCTCAAGGATGCTGTTAAGCTTCTTTGATAGTGTTTGACATTTTGGTTTGAAGATTTATTAGGTGGCACTGGAAACCAGGTTATGTTTAGGCCTAATTAATGAAACTATGGAAGCAAGACACTTTTGAGTGTTGAACCCAGAGCCCCATGAATCCTTGATTTTTCAAGTCTGGCTGGTAGGAACCCACACTATTCCCAGCCGTTGTATAAGCACTGGACACTATTTATGTTAATCCATTAGTAGCTCTTGTCTCAGTCTTGGACATATGTATGTACAAATCAGTATTCTGCTGTACTCAAGCAGAGACCTCTGCAGATCTCCACAGACTTTATCTATTTAACCTTTTCATTTCTGACACTTTTTATAAGAAACTCTTCCTTAGTCTGGACTCTTCACCTTTGTCTCTTTATTTATACTGTCTCTTTATTTCTATCTTAGTTTTGTTCAAAATTTTGTGTTCCTTGATGTAAATACCAATGATTTATTCATTTTAAACTGTTTCTATTTCAGTGACTTATACATGCTTGGCATCAATAAATGTTTAGCAAATAAAGGGATACACATTTTCAACATAAGACAAAACCTCACCATAGCAGCAGCTCATTAAAATGTTGCTATTTTTGTTGTTTCATAACATTACTAAGCATTTTTATCTAATAATTTACTAATATTATTTTTTTAAATTGTGTTGAATGGTTAATCAAAATCAATAGTAAATAATTGTGGTGAGAGTGGAAGAGCTTCCATTGTCCCTGGCATTGTTGTGAATTATTTAGTACTTCTCTAACAAACATAATACTAGATTTTGTTTTGGATACAAACATTCATACCTTATTGAATATGTTTTCCTACTGCTCCTTTTATATCGCAGTGCATTTTTTATATCTAATGGATTGCTGGACATTTGACAAATTAATAAATTATTTAATAAATTTGCTAATGTTTTAGTAATATTTTCAGTAATACTAAAAAGGTTTCCTTATCAATCCATTAATCAGGTTTTCAACATTATATCATTTTGATTTACCTGCTTAATAGTACAGTGAAGTTATTATTGTTGTATTAGTTATAAAGTTTAACATTTTGCACAATTACATTTTTGGAGCACTAGGCAAGACTTTTACCACTAGGCCTAATAATACCTTTTTCCTTTTTTTTCAGTTGAAACCATTTTACAACTCTCAAGATGCCTCAAACTCTAAATTTCCATGAAATAAATGACATTTTAGAGACAGATGACAATGTAGAAGCATGTGCCATAGTGATACAACCGCCAAAAAATGCTACAGCAGCTGTTTCTGATGAGGACTCAGGAACAATAAATAATGTGCTAAGTTCTTTATTGCATATACCTGCATATCTTATTCAAGATGGCTTTGATGCTGAGTCTGTCTCAGATGATCCCTCATATGCACCTGAAGATGACTTTCTTGACAACGAAGTTCCATCTATATCTACTGCACAACAGCCTCCTCCATCAAAGAAAAAAAGTAATAAGAATTGTTCACAAATGGAAAAAAGCTAGCCTGACTACACAGCCCATAGTAGGTAAGTTACAGAATCGCCAAATAGTTTCTTTACCAAAATGAAGTTCATATTCTTGAACTTTTTCTTGATTGAGAGATCATTAAACTCATTGTCACATACTCCAAATTATACATGGCAAGTAAGGGTGTAAATCATGACTTGACTAGCTCCAAATTCAAATTTTTTTCTGGAAATTATTTTTCTGAGTTGTTACATCTCATTTCCTAGAAGACATATGTTCTGCAAACAAAGAACAGATGTGCATAATGTACTTGTTAGTGCTGTCATGAGATGTGACAGTTTTGAAATTGTATTTTCTAATTTGCATGTTGCTGGCAATGCAAGTTTGGGCCCAATAAACAAGTTTTCCAATCTTCAATCTCTTCTAAGCACACTCAGAGAGATGTATGAAATTTGTTTCAAATGACACATATTTCAGCTTTGATGACTGCATGGTTCCTTACTTTGGTCTTCACAGATGCAAACAATTTATTAGTGGAAAGTCCATTCAGTTTGGCTATAAGTTTTGGTGTGGTGCAATATGTCTGGTCTACATGAGCTAGTTTCAGCCTTATCAGGGTAAAAACCCAAATACAACATAAAGGAAGTAGTGTTGGTTCATCACTTGTCCTTAAGTTTAGTGAGGCACTTACAAAGTCATACTCTGTACAATGCCATTTTGTATTTGATAACTTGTGGTATGTGTTGCACTTCTTTTTTATTTACTTATTTTTTTATTAAGTCATTTGTACATAGATCATAAATACATTTATGCCATTATGAGATTCAATGTGTTGATTATTTGTACAAATTGGAGTGCTTACATCCTACTAATCAACATAGCCTTCATCTCATTTACCCAATTATAGCATTAAGACATTTGTGTTCTACACCTCATAGATCCAACTTGTACTTGCAATATGCTTCATAGGTGTGGTCCCCCTACTAACCCTCCCTCTATTGACCAACCCCCCTTCCTTCCCTTCTCCCTCTCTTTCATCCTAGGCTATCGTTGTGTTTCATTTTTCATATGTGAGTGATTATAAATTGGTTTCACAGTAGTACTGAGTACATTGGATTTTTTTTCATTCCTGAGATACTTTACTAAGAAGAATATTTTCCAGCTCCTTCCATGTAAACATAAAAGAGGTTAATTCTCCATTCTTCTAATGCTGCGTAGTATTGCATGGTATACATATACCACAATTTATTAATCCATTCATGGGTTGATGGGCACTTGGGCTTCTTCCATGACTTGGCAATTATGAATTGAACTGCAATGAACAATCTGGTGCAAATATCTTTGTTGCCAAATGATTTTTGGTCCTTTGGATATACATCTAGATGAGGAATTGCAGGATCAAATGGCAGGTCTACATTTAAATCCCTGAGTGTTTTCCAAACTTCCTTCCAAAAGGAACATACTAGCTTGCATTACCACCAGCAGTGCAGAAGTGTTCCCTTTCTCCACAACCACTCCAACATCTGTAGTTATGGGATTATGTCATGTGGGCTACTCTTACTGGAGTTAGATGGTATCTCAGAGTAGTTTTGGTTTGCATTTCTCTGATGCATGAAAGGCTGAGAAAATAAATAGCTGAAGATGTTAACGAATGGAAAAATACACCATGTTCATGGCTGGGAAGAATCAACATTGTTAAAATTTCTATACTACCTAAAGCAATCTACAGATTTAATGTGATCACTATTAAAGCACCCCTGTAATACTTTAAAGACCTGGAAAAATCAGTACTTTGTTTTATATGGAAACAGAAAAATCCTCAAATTGCCAAGACATTACTCAGAAATAAAAACAAATTGAGAGGAATCACGCTTCCAGACTTCAGACTATACTATAAATCGATAGTGATCAAAACAGTAAGGTACTGGCACAAAAATAGAGAGGTAGATGTATGGAACAGAATTGAAGACCAAGAGGTGAACCCAGACACTTATCATCATTTGATTTTTGATGAGCCTATCAAAACTATAAATTGGGGGAAAGATTCCCTATTCAACAAATGGTGCTCGGTGAATTGGCCGGTGACCTATAGAAAACTGAAACTGGACCCACACCTTTCTTCTCTAACAAAAATTGACTCTCACTGGTTAAAGGACTTAAACTGAAGACATGAAACAATAAAAATTCTTAGAGAGAGTGCTGGGGAAATGCTTGAAAAAATTGGCCTGGGAGAATACTTTATGAGGAGGACATCCTGGGCAATTGAAGCAACATTGAAAATACATTACTGGAATCTGATCAAATTAAAAAGCTTCTGCACTGCCAAGAACACACTAAGTAAAACAAATAGCCCTAAGAAGGGGAGAGGATTTTTGCAAGTTTTATTTCCGACAAAGGTCTAATAACCAGAATCCACAGAGAACTCAAACTTATTACTAAGAAAAAAACAAGTGACCCCATTTCATTGTGGGCAATAGATATGAACAGAAGCTTCTCTGAAGAAGACAGGTGCATGGTCTACAGACACGTGTTGCACTTCTTGATAAGCTCAGTTCAATGAGACATTAGGCAACAGGTATAGTGAAAAAGGATCATATTGACAAAGCTCCATGGAATTATATATATCTCCAAAGAAAAAGGAATGAGGCACATTGCTTATTGGATTGTTGGCAAATGCAATATTTGTCTGTAGATGGAATGATACTAGTGTTGTCACTGTTGCCTCATTTGGTGTGGGTATCAATCCCCTATGTCTTGTCAATCATTATTCCTAGAAACTGAAAAAGATCCAGGGTCAGCAGGCAAATATGATCAGTGAATAACCATTTCATGGGAGGCGTAGGCAGAACTGATGACAGCTTTGATAAATATTAGATATCAATCTGTGGACAGAAATGGTATTTAAGCCTTATTTTGTTCTGTTTTGAATTTGTCTTACAAAATGCTTGGCAATTGCATAAAACATAAGATGAGAAGCCAATGGATTTTCTGAAGTTTAGTTGATGTGTGATATGCCGTTATCTGGAGATCCATGCTCATCCTACAAAACCTGGCAAAGAAGATCTTCTCACAGTGGAACATTGACTCATATTATGTGATGTTGTCTTATATGTGAAGTGTTCTGTTGAATATCTCACTGAGTAGCAGGTGTCACTAACCCCTAAGATAAGAAACATCATTTTATACATGATGTACAATGTAGCAGAGGTTTTGCCCAGTGTTACATTTTTGGAATGCTACATAACTCAACAATGGGAATGTAATATTTTCTTTTCAAATTCTTGTTCCTTGAATTTTTCTAGGTAAGATATATGAATTTTATGCAAAAAATTCATCCTTTGGCATAAATGGGTTAAAGTTGAAGGTGAATCAAAATATATTTCTTAGGATTAGGGGAAATATCTGGAACAATATCCTACATTAGTAAAAATTTCCTTTGTTTAATATATTTTTTTAAAGACAGAGTCTCACTTTGTCACCCTCGGTAGGTGGAGTGCCATGGCATTACAGCTCACAGCAACCTCCAGCTCTTGGGCTTAGGCAATTCTCTTGCCTCAGCCTCCCAAATAGCTGGGACTACAGGCATCCACCACAATGCCCAGTTATTTTTTTCATTGTTTTTATTGTTGTTGTTGCAGTTTGGATGGGGCCAGGTTTAAACCTGCCACCCTTGGTATACAGGGCTGGTGCCCTACTCACTGAGCCATAGGCACTTCTCCTAAATTTTTTTTTTAAAAATTCATGAAATTTCCACAGTATTCATGTTAGTTCCAATTCAAAGTAGCATCAATGTTCAAGTAGTTCAAGTTTTATCTAGACTTCTAAGTAAAACAAACTCATGAAGATGTAACATTTTTATTTAGTGACCTCAAATATCCCACAATATACAACTTCTGATAAATACACTGTTTTAATAGAATGAATAAATTAATACAATGAACATTTTTTTCATAATACCAATGAAGTCATATTTTATGTTTTAATTCATAACAATGTGAGGTTCCATGTAACAATGGTTATGAGTTGTGAGAAACACTGTGATCAAGAAATTTCTGCAATGCTTGGGATACTATTACAAATCTTATTAGAATTGAGAAATGGACTCTTTTTCTCTGGTATAACCAAGGACCTTAAAAAATAGAATAGATAAAATATAGGAAAAAGAGAGTCAGTTGTAGGTACAATTATGTCAAATCTATTCACTGAAGACTTATCATGTCCAAAATATGATGCAGAGAAATATGCAGGGCACAAACATTACTATATTACATGTACAAGGGCTTGGGAAGGACTTGTGTTGAAAGGCAATGCTATATGATGAAGTGTTTAAACAGGACCCATTTAAGGAGAAGGTACTTCATGCTGTTGGGACAAAACCAGTGTTGTGAAAAGAAGTAATTTTAAGATGCAGCTGAATAGCTGAGTGGGAAAAAAGCAAATATGAAGGGGAGAAAAGGGATGTACAATAAAATAGTTCATGCCATTGGTAATCTCTATATATTAGACTATTTTATCTTTTGGGGAAGATTTTATGCACGTTTTGTATTAAATCCTATTATTAATATTTGTGATTCCAATTTTTAATAATTTTTGGCAGAAAGGTGAACTTAAATAGGTCATTAATGTTTCTAGTCATGTACTAATTTAGTTTAGATCCCAGAATCCACACCAACAGTGCATTTATTCCCCCAAATTAAGAAACTCAATAAAACCCATTGAAGGATTTTCAGAAGGCTATTCATGATTATCAAGGCCTTAGAGCATCTTATTCAAGGACCCTAATCCATTATTTGAAATAACTACAGAGAACTAAAATAATTAAAAATGATTAAACACATTTATGAACAGATTGCACAGTGGAGAGTGCAAAGGAATAGAATGATATAAAATTTATTTTGATTCACAATGAGTGATTATCTGTGAATTCATAAAACATTAAATAAAAATTTTATAGACCTATGTGAATTTAGAATTACCTTTTTAATATTTAGATTTTCCTTATGGGACACAGAGGTATAATATTAAGTATTAAAGTCATGTCCTGTGAGACGAATAACTTAAAACTCTTTCAAATATGTGTATAATATAGTTTGTCTTCTCTCTCTCTTACATACACACACATACACACATATACACACAAACACACTCAACCTTGAATCTTTGACTTAAAGGACAAGAGTTATTTTCACATTTGGTGGCAAAGAGACTTCAGTCAAAGATAATAAATGATTATCCCCAAAGGCACACAATTTCTATATCAATCAGTGTTGATGGAGCTAAACTTATTCATAAAGTATGATATATGTATTTGATTTGCATTTCAGGTAATGACATTAAGATTTTGCTGAATTTACTTGATTTTGTGTAGGCATCTTTAATATATTTTTGAGACAGTTGATAACAAAAGGCTGTAAAACATTTTAAAGTAAAGATCAATAAAGAGGCTGGGTATGGTGTTTCACGCATGTAATCCTAGCCTTCAGGGAGGCTGAGGTAGGAGGATGGCTTTAGGTCAGGGGTTTAAGACCAGCCTGAGCAAGATAAAGAGCACCATCTCTACAAAAAACAAAAAAAAAAAATAGCAGAGTGTGGTGGTACACCTGTATTTCCAACTCTTCAGGAGGCTGAGGCAGGAAGATTGCTTGAGCCCAGGAGTTTGTGGTTGCAGTGAACTATGATGACACCACTGCACTCAAGTCTAGGCAACAGAGAAAGATTCTATCTCAAAAATTAAAAAAAAAAAATGAAGGTTTTTGAATTCAATATGGTATTCTTATAACCCCACATTGAAAGAAAACTAATTTACCTAAGCAAGTGGAAGCTGCCTTGTCAGACAAGTAAATCCTGAGTGGTCTAGTTTTCTTAAGTTAGAATTTTTTCCACCTCAAGTTTTTTCATTACTATTCACTGTCCAAAGCATCTCACAGTTTTTCTTTCTCCCCAAAGTAAGTTCCATTTGTGTTAATCATGACTTCATTGCTCATTATCTCAAAATGGAGAAAACAATTTATGTTTAAAACCATCACCTCTAAATTTTTAATACATTTCTATATTCATGTTTTTATCTTACATGCTTTTGAACTAATTATTTCTTAATTTCATTTGCCTCTGGGGCCTTGGTAAAGCCTTTGAGGATGATATAGCTGGACACTGATGTTAGAAGATGACTAAATTGTGTCAATATATGTTTATTGAAATTAACTTATAACATGTTTTCTAAAAGATAGGATCACTTCTAATTTACTTGGAAACCATTTGTGAGCAATTTATGTCAAATACATTTTCTAAACTTTCCAGATATTTTTTCCTCCAGATAATGTACTGTTTTCCCTTTTAAACCAGATTGATTGATAGTTAGGCTTAGGTAAAAAAGAAGCATTGACTTGATGGAGTTCAATATTGTAAAGAGGGTATCCTCTTTAATAGGTAAATGCTGTGTAGATTCCAGCAAGAGTTGATTATTTCTTTCTTAGTCTTTAACTTGTGAGCTTTGTGCAACTTGTACACTATTTACTCATCAAGTCTATGTCTGACATCTTTTGTGGAAGGAAAACATACCCATCCTTCTTAGGTCTTCCTTTCAGATATTATCTTGTCCTGATCCAAAACTCCTTAGTAAGCGCCCTTCTTAGGGCAGCTTTCACATCTTTATTCCTCAATGTATAGATGAATGGGTTGAGGGTGGGCGTGACAATGCCATAGAAGAGAGCCATGATCTTCCCCCGTTCATGGGAATAGCTAGAGGGAGGCTGGACATACATACTGATGGCTGTAAAGTAGAAGAGTGAAACCACCAGCAAATGTGAAGCACAGGTATTAAAGGCCTTCCAGCGACTTTCAGCAGAGCGAATTCTCATTACTGCTCGAGCAATGAACACATAAGTGCCCAAGATGAGGGCAAGTGGCACTAGGAGAAGCAAGGCCCCTAGCACATTGAGCTCAGCTTCATTCACACTAGTATCAGTACAGGCTAGTTTGAGAAGGGCAGGAACTTCACAGAAGAAATGGTCAATTACTCTCTGCCCACATCTTGGGGCCACTACTGTGAGAGTGGACTGGACAAGGGAGTTAGCAAAACCACTAATCCAGGTTCCAGCTGCCATGTGGATACAGCGTCTCTGGTTCATGATAATTGGGTAATGAAGGGGTTTGCAAATGGCAGCATAACGGTCAAAGGCCATGATGGCTAAAAGTATACACTCAGTGGAACCCAAGGCCAAGAAAATATAGAGTTGGGTAACACAACCTCCATAGCTAATGGTTTTTTCTGGTCCCCGAAGGTTGACTAGCATCTGTGGGACAGTGCTGGTAGTATAGCAGAAGTCTAGAAGGGATAGATTTGAGACAAAAAAGTACATAGGACTGTCAAGCTGAGGATCCATGCGGGAAACTAGGATAATGGAGATATTTCCAAATAGGGCAAAGATGTAGGCCACCAGAAAGATTACAAAAAGTGGAGTCTCTAGCCAGGGATAGTCAGAAAATCCCAATAGAATAAAATCATCTAGCGAGCTTTGATTATTGATCCATAGATTACTACTGATAGGTGAAATTCCAGCTGAGACCTCTAAATACCCACCATTAGGAATGGACATCGATGGTAAGGGGAAGCCAGTGAGAATTAGAAGCCAGAGATGCTGAGATAAAATTCTCATTTTTGCTCTAACATGCCTCTATATCCTGACTATAGTAAAATGATAACATCTGTGTCTATATCCTGATTACAGTAAAATGTTGAGTCAACATTGTTATTGTAATATTGAATGATTGCCAAGAAAATAAATAGAGCACCAGCAACATAGTTGAGAAATTCTGCTTATTTCATGGTTGTCTTCTGGTTACCTAATCACACTCTTTGGATTTCAACATCTTCTCTTCTAAAATGTTTTGGTAGTACTACCAATAATCCTACATATCATGAATATTTAATCATGACAACAAAATGTAGATTAAAACAGACTGGGAAAATGCAGAGCTTCCCCCAAACAGGCCAAACAAAGGGCAACATGAAGAAGGCAGGTGGATCTGTAACAGAGACTGAGCCACGGCATCTTGGTGTGTTCGTCTGCATCGCACTAATCCTGGTCAGAAGCATCATGGGACTGGAGCACTTCATAAAATCTGTGTGATGAAAGAAGGGGCATTAGGACTCATTTTACCCATTCCAGGTTTTAAATGTTAGTCTTACTCAAATTAAAAAAAATAGGAAAACATTAAAAAATTCAAGCAAGATAACACACACATAAAAAATTAGGCCTTAGAAATTTGTTTTCTGTGAAAAATGCATGTACAAATAATCTGGATAAATTGGATGAAATTTTAACTTCTGAGAAAAATCATCAGAAAGAGTTTAAAATACTTGTATCCTTGAAACTTGGAGCTAACATATGAATTTCTAATCCCTCAAGATTATTGTCAGCACTTGTAAATTTAATCACATCCCTTGTCTTTCTGTGTTCTCATGTCTTACTCACTACGTAGCCTGCTCCTACCTCTGACTGCCTCTCTTCCACTGTTCACATACTCGAATTGCACAGTTCCTTTATGATATAATTTCTGAAAAATAACTCCTATGATCATTTTTCTATTCTTTACAACCCTGATTCCTTTTTGTTTTGACTCTTCTGTTTTAGTAAATTTGTCCTGTATTCTTTTCTACTTGTTTTATAAAAGTCATTTTCCTACTTCCTCAAAATCTCACACATTTCAGTCACTAATGGGGTGACATTGGAAATGTCATTTAATTTTGCTTCAATTTTCTCATCTTTAAAATTAGCATAACTATTCTCATTCCATGGGGCTAATCCACAGATTAAGTGATATAGTGTAAATTGAAGGTGAAAACATAGCTCAGTTCTTATCATATACTAGTAATTCAATAACAATTAATTATTTTTATTTACCTAATTATGAATTTTCAAACATATTGTAATTTCTGTATCTTTGTGCATCTATACACAGCATGTAGTGGTATTTGTAATAAATATTAACAAATGTCTACTAGGGGATGGCAAAAATTATGTGACTACTAGAAACTATCAGCTCAGGATCTTCCCCTTATTTTTCTGATCTTCTTAATTGGTCATACATCATATTCTTCTTGTGATCCTAAATTATTAGGGTTAATGGCATTAGCTGTCCAGTTCTGTTTATCAAGTTGGACTCAAGTCTGAGTTACAGAATTATACAGTGTGATCAAATGAGTGACAGTGAGAAACACTAGGGAGAAGTACTTGCTTCACAGATAAACCTCAGAATCCCTAAATCCCAAATTGAGCTCAATATCTGCCCATTCCCTAATTTCAGTATCTACTCATACTTCTAATTTTTTCATTTCTGTATAGACTCAGGACTGTTTTAGTACCCAGAAGGCAACCATTCTCTTTCAATTGCAATTGCCTATATGTCATCCAAATTGTCAGCTGGACCCATTCTTTTTTACCATCATCTCTTATATATCTTCATTAAATTTCTATGTATTGAAAACATTGAAGCAGATACACAGAAAATAGTTCAATGTCTCATGATTTCTCACTTTTAAGCTTATATTCCAACTTTAAATTGGTCTTTTACCTTCAAAGCATCCTAGCTTGTTTGGGAAAGCTCTTCCTTCACTCAGATTTGATCATGTTCAAATTTGATCATGTACCTCTCAGCTCAAAATTCTTTAGAGACTGTCCAAAGTCTAACACACCATATCAAAATGTAGCCTTACACTCAGGCCTTGTATAATAAATAATGCAGACGCATTAGTGAACCATGCAGAAGCATAAGCTGATCCAGTCAAACTTCCTACTTTCCCCCTTGTGTTTATGCTGATAAGAAATTCCTCTCTCTCTCTCTCTTTTTTTCTTACAGAAAATTAGCCTTTATTTCATGTCATACAATGATTGTAAAAGCAAAATTCAAAGGTATAAAACCCCAAACCTGACAACACAGGGAAACAAGCAAACTGAGAATGATGCTGCCCAGATTCAAATCCAGCTCTGCCACATACAAGCTGGATGACTATACTCTCTACTCCTGGTCTCTAAAATAGGGATTATAATGCCAACTACCTCCCTGGCTGGTTATGAGATTAAAGGGCACAGATACACTGAAGGCTACCTGAATTCAGTATCCACCCTGCAAGGATTATCCCAAGTACAAAAGTATTCTTAAGTATTTCCTGCTCTCCTTTGCTGGTTGTCTGGAACACTTTATTTGTAGTTCTCTTATAATATACTCTACACACACACACACATACACACACAGAGGGTGCCAAAAATGTATACACACTTTAAGAGATGTTACCAATGAATTACTTCTCAAAGTTGAATTGAAGGTATCGTTACTGATCAACTGTACCTAGACACACATCCATTTTACCTACAATTCATATACATTTTGGGAATGATTGATTTTACCTCCAACAGAATATCTTATGATATATATAAAATGAACCAATATATACATTTATTTAATTCTAAAAGTCAATGGGCTTTTAAATAGGTCACTTTACATTCTTGTGACTGGGTTTGTTCAACCTTTTAATAAGAATCAAAATATTTACATGTAAACTCCATAATACTTTTATAATTGAATATGAATTTCCTTTGTAAATTAAAAAATAATAAATATAACATAAAACAAAGAAAAATATAAGAAGTAGGTGTAATAGTAGTAGTACTACTTGCACAATAAAATTATGAAGTGATTCTAGAAACTTCTAAGTGCCTGTGACTGTCTACAAAAATTAAGTTGATTATTTTCTTGAGACTTTTCTTTTTGTAAGCCTTGTCATATCTTATCTCATAATACCACCCTTAATTTCAAACTTGTCCTGTTCCATTTCTTTCTTCTCTGATTTCTGATCCTTGGATGGTGACTCTTTAGGAACAGAGCCTTAGAAATATGATTTTTTTGGTATCATATTCCCTAAGAAATGGGACATAAGCAATTGCCAGTTGATTAGATGATTATTATAGAAAGATATTTCTATTCAACATTGAAGAAACAATTTTATCTTTATATATATTTGTGAACCAAATTTTGCCTTATCATCATGTGCTAAGGAAGACCTCTTATGTGTTGCAGGATTTCTTACTGAAGAATATCCCCTAATTAGCACTCAAGTAATTATTTTTTTCAATTAAATCCTACACAATACAATTTCAGAATGCTTTATATGATCTGGGTTGTTTTCTTACTAAGATCTCTTTCATAATCTCATTATTTAGTTACCTGCTTTCAGATAATATCCTTCTAAATCTGAGGAAAGCTGAGTTTCTGTCAACTCTCTTCAGATAGGAACAGCAATTTGTTTCTGTTATTAAGTGCTATTGAATTTCTGAGATAAGCCTAGATTATTATGAATAAAATCAAATTGCATACTTTACTCCAGAGGAGAAGTAAATTTATGAAAGACAAATAGGTAGCCTGTTGTCTTCATGTTCTGAATACTTGATTCATTCATAAATATTGAAGATTTTCAGAAAATAGAAGCAAAATTACAAATGATGATATGGTAGCAATAGGTAGGAAGTAAAAAGGCAAAAAATGGAGCAGAAAAGAGAATGAGTAATATAAAGAGAGTAATGTTTTGTGTAATACATAATAGATGCTTTGTTAGATAAGTATATGGTGAATATAGGAATAGACCAAAAAATGGGAATTAAAGATTAAAGCTGCTAGATTAAATCCAAAAATTTAGTTTATTTGCCTGGAAAGGACTATGGGAAGTTCTTGCCTATCTGAGTGTATAAGAAAATTATGGGGATTAGTAGAGCTTATTTTATCTAAATAGGAAATTAAAAAACAGCAAATGATCCCCCTGAGGGTGAGAATATGGAAGTAGGAGATAGAAACATCTATAGATCCCAAACAAATGGGTTTTGCAAAGGAATGAGGGAGAGAGGGGAAGAAATACCTGACTACACGGCTTAAGAAAATGTGAACCCCATTATTTTAGATGTTGTATCCTAATACACACTTCATTAACTTTCTGAGCAAGCTTCTGATACAATAGGTTATTAAGATGAAGTAGGAACAATATGTGGATTTCCATTCCACCTCTGATTGATTCACTTTATATATTCCTTCTTAATGTTACTGTCTAAGAACTTTTGCTACCATTTTAATCCCATGTTCTGCCTTTCAGATTTCCTTATTCTAAATCATCATGGATTTAAACAACCTTTAATAGATTTGAATGGTGACTCTTTCAAAGATAAATTGGTTTCTCTACAATATTCATAAACTTTGCAATGCAAACAGTAGTTTCAACCAATAAAAGTGATAAAAAGGAATGCTTAAAATATTTAAATGACAATATAAGTTTCCAAAAGTAAATAACATGAATGGTAATACTTGTATTTTTCCATAGCTCTCCTCATAATAAAATAGTGTATGAAGGATTTGTAAATACTGCAATGTTCACATCAAATTTTCCATAAACCTAAATTTTATAAACATAGTTGCTTTCATACAGAGATATGTGATATAATCTTCCTCACATGTTTTATTTCTATAATAATATTTTAAAGTAAGAATAACATTTTTAAATACTAGAAGACAAAAAAATTCAGGCACCAGAGGTTATAGGACTTGTCCAAGTTTATAGATCTAGCAAATTCAAAAGTAATATAAGATAGTGAATCCCATATCCATACACTTTTCATTATTCCACTATTCTCTCAAACAAAATGTATGTGGCTTGGAGAATCAATCTTTTACATTTTTAAATTTTACTTTAGAGCTCTACCCTTCAGTACTCACTTAACTCCACCCTATGAAGCAATGACAAAGCAAGGTGGATTTTGATTATCTTCCTCCCCAAATCCCTTCTGCATTTACCTGATGTGGGGTTGCAATCCATGAGTTTGTCTGGCATGTGACATGGGGCTGGGAAGTGATGGAAGACTGATCTGTGGCTCAAACATGATAGTCAGACCAGTTTGTGGTTTGAATTTCTCCTCAGTGCTCTATAGTATCAGCCAAGCTGTCTCAGACCTATTGAAGGGTCAACTTCAAGAAACCGACTCCAATTTATGGTCATGATAGAATCCATAGATCCACAGGGAGTTTTCCCCGTTTTCATGCCATTATTATATTAGTGTCATTCTACTTAAGCCTCTGAGATTCAGCATAATTAGCATCTGCTGCTGCCACCATGTCCAGGAGAAAAGAACCAGAGGGACTAACAGATGAGAAAAAGCTCCAAAGCAATCAAGAAAATGTTCCTAACAATATATAAATTTGGACAAGTTTGGGGAGTCATCCAAAAAGAAACCAAATTAATTCCAGTAAGGCTTGATCTCAGGGGGTATCAAGATAATTTTTTAAATATAGGTTTTGAAATAGGCAAAACTTCCCTTCACATATATTTACTATTCTTAGAGAAATACGACTTTATGTGGTTGTGAAAATAATCTTTCCAAAATACTATTTTTTCATATTTCCTCTTATAATGGCTCCTCACTCTTATTTACATTTATTATACAAGATACTTTACAAAGATAAGACAGATGTCAATTCATTTGACAGGCATTGCTACTGTACAAATTAGGAAAATATATTTTTATTATTCATAGTTAGCTGATGAGTATTCCAAACCTTAGAGAAATCAAATAACTTGCCCCAGATCTCAGCCAGATAGACTAGGAACACAAATCAGTGCTTCTAAATTGTATTTAGTTTTTTTTCCTCCAAGTGTTTGAGCATGATTATTCCAGACTCCTGAGTGTGAAAACCAAAATAAAAATTCAACATGTGTTTTAGTCCACTATCGCCATTATAGTAGCCATTCTTCTTTCTGTCACAATTTTTCTGGAGTAGTAGTAAAAATAATGAACATGAAACTGCTAAGATTTTTTTATGAACACCAAATCTGTTTTCTTGGACAAATAATCATGAATATCATACTTTGTATTTCTTTATCATTATAAAAGTCTTATTTCTTTAAAACTACAAAATTAACTTCATCTCAAATTATCATGCAAAGCAATGTTTCTGAATGAATTTTATATGAGGCTTCAAAAATGAACCCAAACATGCATGCAAATTTACTTTGTCATAAAGAAGGAATTTCATATCATTAGATAAAGGAAGAACTTTTCAATGAATGTGGTTGTGTCAAGTGACTTAAAATCTGTGAAAACTACATAAATTAAATTTCTACCCTTACATTAATTCTAAGACAATTAAAACATTTAAATGTAGAAATGAGATAACATTAGGCAAAGACCTAAGATTGCTAAAAACTCAGAGCCCTTAAAATTATTGATTTAGTTTATACCTGAAAGTAAAATTTTTGCAGAGGCAAATACCACAAACAAAGCAAAACAAAGAACAAGTGACAAACTCCAAAAAGATGTTTGTGAAGCATATGAAAGACAAAAGACTAAAATCCTTAATATATACAAGTCTATTACAAAAGACCAACAATACAATTACAACAACAACAAAGGATCAGCAGAGAGGTTTTTACATGGCTTTCAAACATATGATTAAAAAATGTTATCCTGGTAGCGCCCGTAGCTCAGTGGTTAGGGTGCTGGCCACATACACCAAGGCTGGAGGGTTTGAAAGGGCCCAGGCCAGCTAAACAACAAAGACAAAAACAACAACAACAAAAATATCCAGGCATTGTGGCAGACGCCTGTAGTCCCAGCTACTTGGGAGGCTGAGGTAAGAGAATTGCTTAAGCCCAAGAGTTTGAGGTTACTGTAAGCTGTGACACCACAGCACTCTATCAGGGCTACAGCTTGAGACTGTGTCTCAAAAAAAATATTTTTTCTTTATCTTTACATATATTAGAAATGTAAATTAAAATCACAATGGGATAGGATGTTTACTTACCAAATTGGTGAAGAGAGTATATTTTATTTTATATCACACTGGAAAGGATGATAGCTTTCTTGTAAAGCAATTTAGAATTATATACCATGTTTAAACATGAACATGCCTCTTGGCACAGCAATTCCACAGCAATTTATCTGACAGAAATTTCCACATACCTTTGGTGTATGTACAAAGACCTTCCTCCAGCAACATTTGCAGCATTGTTTGCATGAGCAAAGAGCTAGATATATCATAAATGACTACTAGCCTGGAAATTGTTAAATGCATCTTTATAATAAAGTATTACACATTCATTGAAAATAGCTAAAGAACCAAAATGCCCTTTAAAATATGTTATATATTTAAGGATAAAAAGGTTATAGGATATAAGATAACATGAGATGTTATTTATCTGTTAACCTATCAATACACATATATAACTAAATGTATTTGTAAAAACAAACTGGAATATACTTGTATATGCAAAATTTCACATGTGCTAAGATGTGCACAGAATATCTTATGAAGAGTGGAGAATGGACAGCTAGAGTAAGGAGTGGAGGAGAGATCTGTCTAACCCATGAGTATCCTTATTTGTGTTTTTCTTATATGTTTTACATTTTTTTGTATTTGTATCAATAATGAGGACAAAACAACAATACTATGGTGTTACTCATGTGCATTTTCCTAAGGAGTGCATACAGAGTGTGATTACTGAGAAGGGACACTAAAAAAGGGGTTTCAACGGGGATGCGAGGAAGCCTGCCCTACTCAACAAGAAAGTCTGGTGGGGCCGTAAAAACATTCACCACTCAGCAGCTCTCAGCAAAGAAGGGAAAAGAATGTGGGTATGAGGCAACCAAGGTAACCAATGATCAACAGAAAAAGACAATAATCAATGATCAATAGAAAAGGGCAATAATGCCTGGAGGCACAGAGAAGCCAGTAAAAGACTGCCAACCAATTTCAAATGGAGACAAAAGGGGTATTTATTTACCTCTCTGCTGCCTTTGCATCTCTGTCTCCGCCTTTCTTAGCTCTTCTCCTTCATGAGAGGGACCCTCTTTCAACTCTCTTTGGAAGTGCTCTAAACTTTCCCTTTGTTCTTAAATAAAATTTCTCTTTGTTACACCAAAACTTGTGCAGTTGACTTCTCTCTATTCATGTTGCCTGTGCTGTTCCAGGTTTATTTTCAGTGTCTACCACCTTTGCTTTTGATTACTGCTGTGCCTCAATTGAACTTTGTAGCTCAGCCAAATGATCAAAGCCGATCACCTGAGTTCAGGGAACCTGGATCCCTGACCCCCAACAATTACAACTGTGAAAATATGTGCTGAAAGCCTGCGGTGAAATATACCAATACTTTAATCAAATTTTCTTTGCTATACATGTCTTTGTTTTTAAACTTTACAGTTTTATATTCAAATTTATCAAAGTCACATATTTGTATATATACATAATTTAACGTCATATAGTGCTACATGAATTTGAAAAAATGACGAGTATCTCACTCTCACTCTACTTCAATTCCTATTTTCACAAAGTAAGTACTTTCGGCTCTTTCATATTTTTGTCTGGAACAAAAACTTGATTCAAACTTTTCAAAAATATTTATCCTTTGCTTTTCAGTGCCAGCTACTGCTCCATGCCCTTCAGATTCATCAGTGAACAAAAGAAAAATCCTTGCCAGTCAGAAGCTAAAATTTTAGGGGAAGAAGGGAGAACATAAATAATAAACCTAATAAATTAGGCTATATAGTATGTTAGAAGAGGATCAGTGCAGTGGATGAAAGCAACCATAAAGTAGGAGAGAGTGTATCAGGTACATGAAGTGGGGAGATGAAATGGAGTGGTAGGGAGAAGTCTCCTTCCAAAAATGAGATTTTCAAACTTGCAGGAGGAAAGAACTTAACCAAGTAGATATCTAGGATACACAATTCCAAAGAATAGCAATAGTCCTATAGCAAGGGACCTGGTACATTTTAATAACTAGCAGGCCAGTGGGACTGAACAGAGGGTAAGGTGGGAGTCATGTGGGCCTTTGTAGGCTATTGTAAGAACTTATTCATGGCTCTAAGCAGAGGAATGAGGAGATGCATGATCTATGTGAATTTTAGAAGACTTACTCTGCCTGTTGTGTTTAGAACTCCCTGGAAATCATGACAGCATGAGATCAAAAAGAAGGCTAAAGCAGTAATCTAAGTGAGTATTTAGTCCATTCCATTCAGGCTGCTATAACTAAATCCCATAAACTGGATAGCTTATAAACAATAGTAATTTATTCCTCACAGTTCTGGGGGATGATATATCCAAATCAAGGTCCCAACATATTTGGTGTCTGATGAGGGCTGGCATTCTGGTTTATAGATAGAGCCTTCTCACCATGCTATCTCACATAGTGGAATGGGGAAGGCAGCCCTCTTTAATCTAAACAGCTCCAAAGCACCCCACATCTTAATGCCATTACAGTATATGTTTTTAACATATAAATATTGGGAGAACACATTATCCTTAGCATTGAGAGATGGTAGGGGTTCAGAGCAGAGATTAACCAAGAGAAGGAATAAAATTATGACTATATTTTGAGGCTAGAGATAGAATATCCTAAGGGATTAGATGTAGGCTGCTCTCTCTTAATTTTATTTTCCATTTTGTATTTCTCCATTAACTTCTGGCTACAGAAAATAACTATTTAGCTTTCTTTCACATAACATTTCCTTTTAATACACATGCAAACAGCATACACACATGCCTGCTCCCCAACTCTCCAGTATAATTTATAACTATATCCTAATTTTAAATAAGTCAGCATGGATAGTGTGGTGATGATTCAGTTTTCATTTAAGCTGTATGGTGCACCATGATTAAATTTCTTTTCTCTAGCTTTTTGTTCATTATGTTAAAAGATGTTACGAGTGTATATAATTTTTCTCTGTACTTTTCATTAATATTGTCCTCAAAACTATAAGGGCCCATATCAGAATAATCAAACAGGTCAGGTAGCCTGTCAGCTCATTTTTCTTCTGTCTTTGCTGGCGATTATACGCTTCAAACTGGATTCTGCACACACATGTCTCCCTGGAATTCATCTTTACAACATTCACATTCAGGTTTTCTTCCTTGCTTTCTTGCATTAAGTCCTTTCTTTTGTGCACCTTATGCTTTTGGCTTTTTCTTTTAGTGAAGCATATCCTCAATGCCTTCCTGAGAATCCTGGAACAAGAAGAACAAGAGCCTCTGTATCCAAAAATTTCTAAATTGTCTTATAATATTTACTTGATTAATATTTTACCTGAGCATAGATTTCTAAGAAGGAAATACATTTCCCTTAGTATTTTGCAATTGTTACTTTATTGCAGTCTAGTTTGCAGTATTTTTGTTGAGAAGTCAATTTTTTTTTTAATTTATCAGCCTTTACATAGAAATTTTCAGCCCTCTCCTGCACCCCTAATAGATTTTATGTTTTTACTTGATTGCTGGTGATTGCAGTCTCACTATAACATATCTCTATCCAGGTGTCTTTTCTTTCACTTTGCTACACAATGATGAACATCTTTAGTAGATAATGTTCCACCCTGTCCTTAATATGGAAAAAATTTATTTTTGGTAATAATCATACAGACAAATGATAACAATGGCCAGAAAAGAAATGTTGTAAGAGAAAATTTTCTTTTTATGCTAGTTTGATGAGTGTTTAATAAAATAACTATTTTTATTTTTAATTTCTGGAATATTTATTCATTTATTTATTTTTTATTATTTGGGATTCATTGAGGGTACAAAGGATTAGGTTACTCTGATTGCATTTGTTAGGTAAAATCCCTCTTGTAATTGTGTCCTGCCCCCAAGTGGTATAGAAAATTTTCTTTCATTGAATTTTGAATATGTAAGTGTATCATTACAGAAATAAATATTATACTATAACAACCAAAACATCTGCAAAAATACAGTTGCATCACTGAGGTAACATTTCATTTTCTCGATTTGTTCTCTGACTTTAAAACAATTAACATTTAAAAAGAAGAAGAAATCTAAATTTTAAGTATAGTAGATAAATTCAATTAAGTCTTTTAGGTAGGAACTAATAGTAAGATGCAAAGATACACATATTATACCTTCAATTCACACCTTGTTTCTTTGTTTTAAATTTCATAAACACAAATAAAAACTTCACTTGGTCCTAACAGAAGACATAATTGAAGTAGCTACAGTTTTCACAATTGTTGGGGTATCATTGTTTCTTTCGTTCTTACTTTTTGAATGTTAATTTTTTTGCCCCTGAAAGATCATTCAAATATTGGGAAGAGAAGAAAGATGTCAACTAGCTGACACCAAAACTGGAGCTGCCTGAAGGCACTGGTTGCAGGAGGGATCCACAGAGATGAAGATGCCTGTCAAAGGACCCAGCAGCCTGGGAGGTGCACTACTCTGGTACAGCTGGGAGAGCAAAGTTTCTGACCCTAATCATTCCTCCTTTTCAGGAAGGGAGAAGCAGAAACTCACTCTTGTTTTTGGTCTTGTACTCTCTCATTCAAATTACCGCCTTTGCATTCTTTAGTGACTGATCATGCTCTACAAGGTGCCCTCATTCAGGCAGTGTGGAGCAATCCTCCCACTGTTCAGGCAGGGTGTGTAGAGCCTCTGAAAGCCACATCTCTTGAGAATATGTGCTGGGCCTTATGTGTGTTGAATGTATATGTGGTTGTGCTCTCAGGTCCCTTCAGGATCTCCAAATGAGGAATTGGAGCAATGAAATGTCTACTCTGCTGTTGCTAGCAAATGCTGCAAGGATAATCAAAGTCTGCTGAGGCCCAGACCTCAAAAGGAGCTGATGCACAGTACTTGTGCTTCAACAGGTACAACATAGTACTCAAATATGTCCAGCAAGGGCTTGATGGTGCCCTAGAAGGCAAGTCTGCAGTTTCTAGAACATCTCCCATCACTCCAGCTGTCCCCTGGTCCAGCATTGCCACCAAGGATTCTAGGGGTTGCATAGGGCTGCAGCACTAGATCTCTGAGCTGCCTTCTGGACTGTGGACAAGTGCCTGGGCCTCTGCTTGGCCTACAGATGCCTTTACAGTTGCTGGGAGCTCATGGATAGCTGAACTCTGCTGTTGCCAAGGCCAAGGCAGTGCCCGCAGAGGCTACAGAGTCCTGCCTTCTTCTGCTTGCACTGCAGGACACTTCAGCTCTCCTCATCCATCACAGGGCTCCTGCAGTCTGGCACAGGCTGCCTTTGGTGGCTTATTTCTAATCTCGTGTTCAAAACCAGACGTCTACAGGGATTGGAGTCCCAGCTGTGCCCGAAGCTACTTAGAATAATTTCAACTATTAATAGAAAGAAACCCCAAACTCTGTGAAATAATCTTAAAAGATTTATTAAGTTGGACATGAGTAACAATTGGCCACTGGAGCCATTCCCCCAAGAAGTCTTGAGTAAGAAGTCTCAGGGTAGTCAGGTTAAAGTCCAGTTTGATACATTTTAGTGAGATAAGACATTGTCAAACGGGAGTAAGGAGGTGGAAGAACTTATAGGATATTGATGGGATCAGAGATTCTTTAATTTGTAGTAATCGGTTAAAGAAATACAGCTTTGTCTGAAAGCTTAGAATGTTTTCAGTTAAGATAAAAGAGTCTGTTAATTAGAAACAAGCCACAATAAATGACCTCAAGTGGTTCGTTAAGCAAATTAATGCCTACAGATGTGATTTAACTTTTGTTTGCATGGCCTTAGGTCTTGTTAATAATTTAGTATCTCATTGTCATGAAGTGTCTGTTTTGTCAGTCTCAGGATCTCTGTTTTGACATTAATACTGGTCAATTTTGTCAAAATTATAAAAGAAAGAGGAGTATAATGAACTGTGTCTGGCCTCCCTTATTGCCATGATGGAGAACTCAGTTTCAAGGTTTTTATAGTCTTATTGGCCATGAGGGCATCTGTTCAGTTGGTGGGAAGTGGATGTTAGGGTTTTATTTTAGCTTATTGTAGTGGACGTGCATGGCATTTCATTCAGAAAATGGCAGTGTTAGTATGATCTGAGGGCGGGGCTTGGGGGCCCTCTGGTATCAAAAGATCACTGGTTGGGCATTTGCGCAGGCCTGGTTGAAAGGTCAGTCTCAATTGGTTTGAACTGAATAGGAGCTGACCCACATTCCTAACAAAGAATTGAAGCAGCCATTACCATGGTGACTTATGAATGGTATTTATGAAGTAATCAGTGAAGGTTAAGTTTTAATGTTCAGCATCATGGCCTTCAGCTACCACGGCCTTCAGCTACCACAGCCTTCAGCTTCAAAGAAAAAATAAAGCAAGAACAAAATCAAGCAACTAAAAACAAGCAGGGAAAGCAGACCTGGTTGAATTAACTCCTCAGTTTCATTCTTGTCACTACTATACGCCTTCTAACTATCTACTAAAATACAATAACCTTTTGAGATTCTCTTCATTTTAGAAATAACTTGGAAATGTTAAATAATTTACCTGGAGTTATGCAGCTATAAATAAGTAGTGGAGACAAGACATAGCTTCCAAGTTCAGATATCATTCTTTACTTTCACACTGCAATATCTGTTCTTTTGGAAATGAAACCTTCAACTCCACTACATAGTATCATCATTAAATGCAAGTGTACCACACTTTCCATAATTGAGGGGAGAAAATAAATCATATGTTTCTTTCCATGTTATAAAGACAAAATAAGGATTGATTTATTTTTCTTGTATTTTCAGGTGATTTATTTTCCATTGAGATATAAATACAAGTGGGTAAATAATTAGAGACTAGGTAAGAAATTTTACTGAAAACAATTAAAAGTAATAAGCCCAGATTAGATCAAAATATGCAGAATACTATGACCAAAGGAGTAAATGATTTTTAAAAATGTTAATTGATTTTCATTGATCCTTTATTACCAAGTACTTTACTTATATTATCTTTTTAATATTTTAATTAACATAATAATAAAGCTCATTCCTTATTCATCAGTAAATCTGGCTATCAGAAAGTCCAACTTGCAAAGGCTTAAAAAGGAAGTTGTAGGGTTAATATCCAAATTTTCTATTTTAATCTCTCCACTGATCCCCATATTAAGGCAAATGAAAGCTTTTGTAATGATAAATGGGAAAAGTATCTAGAAATAGTTTCATTTGGAGAATAGCTAGAATATTGATGGAAAATGATATAACATACAAGCATCAGTGAAAACAGTTGTAGAGCACATCATATAAATGAGAAGAAAGGAAGAAATAAAATGTGGGAAGGAAGGGAAAAAAAGAAAAAAGGAAGAAAGGAATGAAGAAAAACAGAGGAAGGAAGGGAGGTTGAACAGAAATATGAATAATAAACACTTAAGGCTCAGTGCCCATAGCTCGGTGGTTAGGGCACCATCAACATACACCGTGGGGGCTGGTGGGTTCGAACCTGGCCTGAGTCTTCTAAATGACAATGACAACGACAACAACAAAAAAATAGTCAGGCATTGTGGCGGGTGTCTGTAATCCCAGCTACTTGGGAGGCTGACACAAGAGGAAGTGTGCTGCAAGTTATGACACCACGGCATACTTCAGAGGGTGACATGGTGAGACTCTGTCTCAAAAATAAATAAATAAACATTTAAAATGTGTGGGGAAACATTGCATTACGTAGGGTGCAAAAGAATTCTGGAAAGAGAGAAGATAGCTTTGAGGTCAAGTGGAATACAACACAGACTGTGAAAATTGTATCTGTTCCTTATAGGCTGGTAAAGTTCTTGATTGAAAGATTAACAAACTGATCTTTAAGGCTCTTTGCCTTAAAAAAAATTCACAGCTTTGTATTCTACTTCATTTTTCATGTGCCTAGGCCTCTGTGAAATAGTCTCCCCAGGGCTCCTTTTACATCTTTATTTCTCAGTGTGTAAATGAGGGGATTCAGCATTGGGGTCACAACTGTATAGAAGAGAGAGATGAATTTCCCATGAGTATGGGCATAAGCACTATTGGGCTGGATGTAGATAGCTGTGCTGGTCCCATAGAAGAGGGTCACTACCATCAAGTGCGATCCACATGTTCCCAGAGCTTTGTGCCAGGCCTGGGAAGACTTGATCCTTAAAACTACCTTGGCTATATGTCCATAGGACAGCAGTATCAGTCCTAAGGGCAAAAGGAGCAAGACCAATGAAGCAATGAAGAGCTCGACCTCGTTGGCATGGATGTCCACGCATGCAAGCTTAATCATGGAGGGCACTTCACAGAAGAAATGATGGAGCCACTGGTGTCCACAATGAGGCAACCAGAGGGTCATGGTGCTCTGGATGACAGAGTTTCCTAGTCCACTCACCCATGCAACCCCTGCCAGGGCATGGCACAGCTGTGGGTTCATCACAGTTGTATAAGAGAGAGGTTTGCAAACTGCAGCATAGCGATCAAAAGCCATTACAGCCAGGAGAACACACTCAGTGGAGCCCAGTGCCAGGGAGACATAGAGCTGGATGACACAACCCAGGAATGTGATGGTCTTGGCTGGTCCTTTTAGGTTCCACAGCAGCTGAGGGACAATACTGGTGGTAAAACAGATATCTACTAGGGATAGGTGAGTAAGAAAGAAGTACATGGGTGTTTTCAGTTTAGGGTCTATAGAGGAGATCAGAATAATTACCGTATTTCCCACAAGTGTTAGGAGATAAGATATCAAAACAACTGGAAAAAGTATCTTTTCCAGCCAGGGCTGGTCAGAGAAGCCTGCCAGGATGAAGTCTCCATTGACACTGATATTGATCATGCCCATTACTCTGTTCAGAAAAGGAGAAAAATGTTACAAGAATTCAGAGAGAATAATGTGTACCACTGGTCACAATATCAAACTTTAAGTAATAAAGGCTTATTATTGAAACACTGAATCTGAGGGAAATTATAGTGACTCAGGGAATAAATTTTGATGCAGGGTTCTTCAGAAGCCATAGCAGGTGGCATTAATGAAGGCTGGCTACTGTGAAAGCAGCATTTTCCTGAGGGATGATTATTAGAAGTCAAGATAAAATTTACTACAGAAAAAAAATTTTAAAGGTAGAAGAAAAGAGAATGTTGAGAAACAAAATATGTTCAATTAATTTTTACCTTATGACAAATTAAAAGAAAAAACTGACTCAGTTCTTCAGTTCCAAGTCTCTGGACCTCTGAGTCTCCCCATGTCCCCTCCAGCATGACCCATGACAGCTCTGCTAGCCAAACCAGAGCAACAAATCATAGGCGCAGTTGCAGCAAATTACAGATGATCAACTGAAAATCCTCATCAATACCTTCAATCAAGAACCTTACCCAGATTATGCCATCAAAGAAAAACTTGCTTTAGAAACCAACACTGATGAGGCAAGAACGAAGATCTGGCTTCAGAATCAAAGAGCCAGGCACAAATTGGAGAAAAATGGAACTTGAGGAGACTTTAGAATTGACCAAAGCCAAGGACAAGTTTGCCCTGCAGAACACAAATAAAGAGGAGAAACCAGACGGTTTTGTACCTCCCACACAGTTACACACTCTCATCCAGGCGTTTACGAAAGACCCTTATCCTGGGAATGCAGAGAACAACTTGCTGAAGAAATTGGAGCTCCAGTCAAGAGTCCAAATCTGGTTTCAAAATTGAAGGCTTAGATACCATTCCCAGAGAAGAAAAAGAGAACATGATAAGTCCTTAGAACAAGACCAGGATCAAGATCTCTGAGGGAGATCAAGGTTAACAATGGGACCACGATCACCAGCAACACTATTATTTCTCTGAAGCCAGAACATGGTGGCTACTTTTATTTATTTATTTCCTATAAGCTGTAGAAGATTGCAGATGGCACAGAGTATTTTATATCATCAACTTGGGTTCCAAATTTCTCCCACAGTCTTCTTGTGAATCTACCCTTCTCTGTGGACTATAGGCTGAGTCTTCTGGAGATCGCAAAGGGCTTCAGGAAGCAGAGACAGACAACAAAGGCACCACACCACTCTACTGACCTGAACTGAATCCAGTGTTCAGACCTTGAGATGACAAAAATAAACTTAGTAATAACCAAAGAAAAAACAAAAGAGAAAAAAACCTTAATAATATAGATGTTTAATATATGTAAATAATATATGAAGTAGCATTTCCATTCTTCAATTGTTAATTTTGAGTTGGGCATTTTTAAAAGAGGATTTGCTGTACACTAATGACAGTCAGTTTCTGGAGATTATAGAGGTTATTTTTCCTATATAATGGCAAACATTTGGCTAGTGAAAGTAATAATAAGAACATTTATATCTAAATGTTTAATCATATGGACATATTTCAAAAACATTTTCTTTAGCCATTAGTTAACTCATTTAGTTTACCAGCTTATTGCTGACGTACATTTACACAATGTACTCAGAACCACCCTCTTTCCCTTCTTTAGTGTGTGGTATTGGGAAAGGGAGTCAGCTTCCTGGCCTTGTGTATTGAATTAAGAGGCTGTTGAATCTGAATGGAGGGAGTGGGGATCAGAATAAGGCAGTCTCTTTACTGGGATAAAAGAAGCTACCTCAATGTGCATGGAACCTACGCAGAATTTTCACCTTCTATAATTGAAGACTAAAAACCCAAGATATTTAATGGACTTTTGAAAATTCTAAGCAATTATAAATGCAGAAATTTAAAATATATTCACTGAAACAAAGTATATACTCAAAGATCATAACTGTACCTCATATCTAGGAAAAACAGGAATGTACCACATATTAGCAAGAATCACACAGACTTTAAAATTCTTTTCTAGCAATAATAGCATATCCTTAAAATTGTTTTATTACTTGTTGCAAAAAATGGTCATGAAAGTAAAATATAGTATGTAATTCTCAATGATATAGTACCTTATATTAATTTCATCATGTAAAAATGACACTTAGCAGAATTTAGTGGAAATGCAATGAGGGCAAGATAAGTAGCAGATGAGGGATCTGGACATCTACTAGTAGAATCAAGTCCCTAGCGATCCTTCAAAACAGGCAGAGGTGAGCGCAATTGTAAAAAGAGAACATAAAACTACCCCCACGGAACAAACTGCTTACATATATATATCTAATATGTCATATAGTTAAATATATATGTTTATATATTACATTTATATATGTTCATAAAACATATACAAAAGATATATACAGTTCTAATTCTAATAAAGACACAGTCATGTGTATATATATCCATGCACACAAACATAAATATACACATATATTCCCATTCGTTTAGCTAGTCTAAAGTGTACTCATTTTACTTCTATAAAAGAAAAAAGTAAAAAAAAAAAGTAAACACTTCGCTCTTGTGCTAGTATCTTTAATACAGCCCACTTGTTACCACCTTACTCATCCCAATCAAATAAGACTTTTCCCCATGTTTTTAACAACACACATGCACAATACCTCAAAAGAAATGTGATGAGAGATTAATTCCTGCTCATGAACCTTCTCCTGATTGTTAAGAATCTGTTCCTATTAGTTTTCTCGAAGAACTGTATTTCACAATGATGCAAGATTCAACATCACAAGAATGATATTACCTCCTTTCACCCAGGTGAACGTCACTTTTAACCAGAATCTCAATTTCTTCTTAAAAGTTAACAATCATGGGTATGGTATGGATATAAAATCAAGGCATAAATAAAAGTGGATAAGTTAAAAGCAAGGACATTTTCCATACTTTACACTTATAATCACATTTTAATAAGAAAAGAATATTCAAGCCATCAGGTTCAAATAGTTATTATTTCAAAATGTCAAATCAGTGCGTAAGGCCCATTTATTGGTTATAGGGTCTGTTATTTGAGAATGGATATCTCTGAAGATAGCAAATCAGGAGAGATTGGGAGAGGACACAGGACATTAAATGCAAAAAGGTCCCAGGGATACAGTGCTCCCAATATGGCAATTAATATCATTCTATATAGTATCCTAAGATAAACTGTCCCAGGAGATCATTCTGAGATACTTTTGCCTCTCTGATTTTTCAGTATTGCTAAATCTAGATAAAGCTCCAAAGATATTTAACTTTTGCCTTCAAAACTGGTCAAGGTTGAATTTTCCCATTTGTGCTGTCTTTGTTAAATTTCCATCAATAATCTAGTATTATACACATATATATATAACTACATATAAAAAATGTCCTGTTGGCTCATAAGTTCATATTCTGTTTATCCTAACTTAAAATTTCCTATCACTTTGTCTTTTCCTCACACTTACCATGAAAAATTGCAGGTCTGGAGCCTTTCAGCAAGACCTTTTTCTGCACTTTTTATAGGCACTTGAGAGGTGCTAGAGATGGATGTACAAATATGCTGAATCATTCCTTTAAAAGTCCTTAGTTTCTTTTAACTTCAAATGGGCTCTCCACCCTCCTCAGAAATCAGTCTATGTATGTCCTGTTATTTGTCTCTCTCATCCCCCATTGCAAACGTTCAACAGATTTTTCAGTCCTTCTACCCAATGTCTCATATGTCTCCAAAAGGTTATGTTGCTTTGACTTCCAAGATAAAACAGAGGCCTCTGGTAGAAATTTCATTAGCTTTCTACCTGCCACCTATAAATTTATCCACATGCATATCCATCCTTCATTCTTTTCTTCAGATGTTAATAAGAGTTGAATTTCTTTTTGTTTAAGTCTAATCCACCTTCCAATATTTTAGACTCCGAGGAAAAACTGATGCACATTCATGTTAGGGGACAGTAATGACTGAGTAGATCAGATACAAAAAAAATAATTACAATAATGCAATGATGAATGCAATGATGAAAGCAAGACCTTTTTAGTTCAGCACAACTTTGAGAACAAAAGATGAAAGAAAATTGCATGGTAATCTCACTAATGTGAATTTGAAGATAATATCAAGTAAGTCAATTATAAAAAGAAAACATAAACACTGGTCATATTGAATATATTGCAGAACCAAAAAATGAATAAATTTAAATCACTAAAATAACAGAATAAAAAAGAAAACTATATGATCATATCATTAGATTCAAAATTAAGTGTTTGATAAAACCCAAGATTCACAAAAATAATAAAAATGATTTGTTAAGCTAGGAATAGAATGAGAGACCCTAAATTGTTAAACTGGATCTAATAAACCTTTCAACAAGCACTATGCATATATTGAAAAATTTCCCTTCAAAATTGAGAAAAAGACAAAAATAGCCTCTATCACCACTTCTATTCAAACTACTTAATTTTAGAGATTTTAGCCAGTATGATTGGATGAGAAACAAGCAAGATTGGAATAGAAGAAATAAAGCTTCATTTTATATTATATATATATATATATATAATATGATTACATTCATAGAAAACCCAAAGGATCAAAATATAGATTATAATTATAATGTTTAGAATATCAGCATGAGAAATTCAATTCTACTTCCATATACCAGTGATGTTAAAAAAATATTACTTAATAAAGATATCATTTCTAATAGCATCAATAAAGAGTAGGAATAGGGTGGTGCCTGTGGCTCAATGGGCTGGGCACTGGCCCCATATACCAAGGGTAGCAAGTTCGAACCCGGCCCCTGCCAAACTGAAAAGAAAAGAAAGAGTAGGAATAAATATTGAGAAATATGTGTAGAAGATCTACACAAAAAATTTTAAAATATTATTTAGAGATATGTAATATAAAATGACAAATGTTTGGAAGATTACAATTATTCATACACTAGAATATTTAAAATTATAAAGATATTACAATAAAAAATGAAATTATAGACATATTTACCGTACTTTAGACTCTATATTCAGCTAACAATCAAAATCCCAGCAAGTTTATTTGTAGAAATTTATAAAATTATTCTAAAATGTGTACAAAACTACAAAGTACCAATAATATTTCTCATTTTGATTTTTATTGTTATTTTCGTATTTTCTAATTTATCTTGTGATTTCTTTGATACATTTATTAATTTATAAACACATTGAGTTGTTCTAATTATCCATTAAATCTGATACTATGTGCAGAATATGTAAATTAAGTTTTATTATTAATAATAAGTATGTCATATAACACTATGTATTCTCTTAAGGAACAATTTATATTCAGAAATGTACTTTAAATCTACTTGATTGTAAACTGTAGGTGTAACTGTTATGATTGATGACATAAAGAACACAGGAGAAATAATACAATTATGATAACAAAGAAATGAAAGAGGAAATTGCCCTTACGGTAATCAATGATAGTTTTGCATTAAGAAATATGGAATATGACCTTCATTTATATGCAAATTCAATTCTACTGACCAAAAAGAAGGTCTATCTGGATAAAAGATTTAAATTTAAGACACAAAATAATAGAAATTCTAGAAGAAA
>NW_003852618.1:308463-310933 GCF_000181295.1 Otolemur garnettii
AGGTCATGGAAGAAGCCCAAGTGCCCATAGATCCACGAATGGATCAACAAACTGTGGTATATGTACACCATGGAATATTATGCAGCCATAAAGAAAGATGGAGACTTTATGTCCTTCATGTTCACATGGATGGAGCTGGAAAGTATTCTTAGCAAAGCATCACAGAAATGGAAGAAAAAGTATCCAATATACATAGCCCCATTATGAAATTAATTTATAGCTTTCATATGAAATCTATAAGCTAAGAATATGGGGAGGGGGGAGGGAGGGGGTGGGGGAAATGGTTGGAGGGAGAGTGATTGGGGGGATCACTTCTATGGTTTATCTTACAAGGGTACAAGTGAATCTTTCTAAGAGTAGAATATGAACATCTTAACACAATAACTAAGAAAATGACATGAAGGCTATGTTAACCAGTTTGATGAAAATATTTCAAATTGTATGTGAAGACACCACACTGTACCCCAGAACTGCATTTATGTACATAGTTATCATTTAATAGAAAAAAATTTCCCTTCAAAATTGAGAAAAAGACAAAAACAGCCTCTATCACCACTTCTATTCAAACTACTTAATTTTAGAGATTTTAGCCAGTATGATTGGATGAGAAACAAGCAAGATTGGAATAGAAGAAATAAAGCTTCATTTTATATTATATATATATATATATATAATATGATTACATTCATAGAAAACCCAAAGGATCAAAATATAGATTATAATTATAATGTTTAGAATATCAGCATGAGAAATTCAATTCTACTTCCATATACCAGTGATGTTAAAAAAATATTACTTAATAAAGATATCATTTCTAATAGCATCAATAAAGAGTAGGAATAGGGTGGTGCCTGTGGCTCAATGGGCTGGGCACTGGCCCCATATACCAAGGGTAGCAAGTTCGAACCCGGCCCCTGCCAAACTGAAAAGAAAAGAAAGAGTAGGAATAAATATTGAGAAATATGTGTAGAAGATCTACACAAAAAATTTTAAAATATTATTTAGAGATATGTAATATAAAATGACAAATGTTTGGAAGATTACAATTATTCATACACTAGAATATTTAAAATTATAAAGATATTACAATAAAAAATGAAATTATAGACATATTTACCGTACTTTAGACTCTATATTCAGCTAACAATCAAAATCCCAGCAAGTTTATTTGTAGAAATTTATAAAATTATTCTAAAATGTGTACAAAACTACAAAGTACCAATAATATTTCTCATTTTGATTTTTATTGTTATTTTCGTATTTTCTAATTTATCTTGTGATTTCTTTGATACATTTATTAATTTATAAACACATTGAGTTGTTCTAATTATCCATTAAATCTGATACTATGTGCAGAATATGTAAATTAAGTTTTATTATTAATAATAAGTATGTCATATAACACTATGTATTCTCTTAAGGAACAATTTATATTCAGAAATGTACTTTAAATCTACTTGATTGTAAACTGTAGGTGTAACTGTTATGATTGATGACATAAAGAACACAGGAGAAATAATACAATTATGATAACAAAGAAATGAAAGAGGAAATTGCCCTTACGGTAATCAATGATAGTTTTGCATTAAGAAATATGGAATATGACCTTCATTTATATGCAAATTCAATTCTACTGACCAAAAAGAAGGTCTATCTGGATAAAAGATTTAAATTTAAGACACAAAATAATAGAAATTCTAGAAGAAATTGTGGAGAAAACACTTGACAAAATTGGTCTGGGAAAATATTTTATGAAAAAGACCACCTTGGCAGTTGCAGCAATACCAAAAATAAATAAATGGGACATAATCAAGCTAAAAAGCTTCTGCACAGCTAAGGGTACCACAACGAAAGCAAACAGACAGCCTTTGGAATAGGAGAAGATATTTGCATACTACAAATCTGACAAAGGGTTGATGACTAGAATCTACAGAGAACTCAAATTAATCAATAAGAAAAGAGCAAACAAACCCATTTCTTTGTGGGTAAGAGATGAATAGAAACTTCTCTGCAGATGACAGATGAATTGCCAACAAACATGAAAAAATACTCATCGTCTCTAATCATCAAAGAAATGCACATCAAAACCACTTAGAGACATCATCTAATTCTAGTTAGATTAGCCCACATCACAAAATCCTGAATCTGCAGATGCTGGTGTGGATGCAGAGAGAAAGGAACACTTTTGCACTACTGGGATTGCAAACTAAACAATCTTTATGGAAAGAAGTATGGAGAATTTTCAAAGAACTGAAAATTTCAAGAACTTCTACTTGATCCTGCAATTCCATTACTAGATATCTACCCAGAAGATAATTTTACCACCAGGACGTTTGCACCAGAATGTTATTGCAGCTCAATTCACAATTGCCCATCTACCCATGAATGGATTAACAAACTGTGGAGTACTATTCAGCCATAAGAAATGATGAACACTTTATCTCTTTTGTGTTTACCTGGGTGGAGTTGA
>NW_003852618.1:311070-318777 GCF_000181295.1 Otolemur garnettii
GGGACAGGAAGGAGGGAGAGTGATTGCCTGAAGGGGGAGGTCAACTGGTGGGATCTCACCTAAGGTGCACAATGTGAGGGTGTTCAGCACACCCCCTGGGTAAAAGGCTAAACTAAAACTTGAACTTTACCTTAGAATTGAAAACAATATAACCTAAACATCTGTACCCACATATTAATTTATAATAAAAATTAAAAGATCTATCTATGTATATGTATATGTATATATGTAGCAGAGAAGATTTTTACTCTTTGGAAGCTATATGTTAACCAACTAGCATCCAGGTTTTCATAAGGGATGGTCTACTGACATAATAGACATAAAGAATGAACCCTGTTCTTTGATAAAGTTTGCCTGTCACCAAAAGAAAAAACAGAAGTAGATAAGTGGAACTAGAGAACAAAATTATGTTTGTGCTTAAACATTCAAGATATTTGAGAATTTTTATATCATTAAAGATCACAGCAAAATTTGAGACAGAAAATAGAGAAGAAAGAATGAAACTGAAAAACTTAGGTTCTTATGGAGTTAAGAAAAAATGGTAGAACTCAGCTGGTGGGATACATGGAAAAAGTGTAAGTGAAGTAGACTGAAGTGAAATCTTCCTAGCTCTTAGAGCTCTATTTCCTGTTTTAGTGAAAGAAATTACTGTTTCCCATGATAGAATTAAAGTTCATTTTAGATTTCTTCCTCCCTATAGGCAAATGCCATGGATTCTGCCATCTTAATATCCTTGAGTCACTTTTCCCTTTCTTTATTTATCTCAATCACCATTGTACAAATGAGCATTTTTCAGACTTAGGCTAAAGGACACGTTCTTAGGAGTTCCTATATTCTCAAGCAAGAGAAATGCTGGTTAGGAGCATCGCCATCTCATAACCATATCATTATGACTCTTGTGCTTGATTTTCTGCTAGATGTCTTTTTTTCTTTAACTTTCAATATTCTAATTATTTCACTATGATAATGGAAGAGCATATTAAATAGAATTCTCTCTCCATTTTAGCTGAGATCTCGAAAAGCAAGAAGAAAGAGTGATTGACAAGAACCTCCACATCCCAAAGGAAGATGCTCACAAATGTAGGCAGGACTTTCAAAGGAAGTGGGCTCACAACTGGTTTAGTGACTATGTCAGGAAGTCTCAGATATGCTAATAACAAATCATATTAAAAAGAAAACATGGCTTAATACAACAAATATTTATTTCTCACTTATATGTCTATACGTTAAGTTCGGCTAAGAACCCTGCCACATGTCTGCCTTCTCAGGATCACAGCCTGAAAAATTTGCCAGTGTCCTCAACATTACTAGTAGTGATAGGAGATGAGAGAATTTTGTAGGATGTTATACTGGCAATTAAATGTTCTGGCCTGGAATTAATTAACCTGTTTATGAAAAAGGTTAAATAGAAAAGAAAATAATCTTGCATGGTGAATTTTTTTCCTAAAATAAAATGACTGGTTATTTTGAAAAGGAGAAATTTAGAAGAAAACACAAAGTCCAAGAATGTCATAGGTGGTCTGTGTATGTTCTAATGAGGTTCATTAGATCACAACTAGCTGGCCAGAGCTAGTCACAGGGTCCAACCAACTTTGGAGGGTATAGCTGTGTGTTGAGATGCCTGCAGCTTTATTATGTGCCAAAGTAGCTGAAAATACATGGAAAACTTCATGAATACTGAATAGGGTGGCCTTTACCTGGTTATTCCTATTCAGACTAGGAAAATAAGAGATGATTTGAAAGATGAAGGATGGACATATTTGGTAAGGACCATATTGTGCATTCAGAATCTCACTGAGTACCTTAAACCTCAAGTGAGGAATAAGAATAACAATTCATCCCACTGAATACCTTAAACCTCAAGTCATCAGTGGGATGACTTAGAGAATTCGGTAAATATTAATGTCTGTTTTATGAAGAGAGTGAATGGCTCTTATGATACTAATAATTGCCTACAAATACATGTATGTGAAAGATTGAGTGAAATAGTATTTAGCTAAACCTTGCTAAACCTTGCTGCTTACCTTCTCTTTTCTCCATCTGCAGTTTTTACCCTGGCAGGTTCAGAAATTACCTTTATCAAGCTAAAGGCATAAACACACTCCAGGTGGAGAACTAGAGGCATTTCCAACACTCATATCCCCCTTGAGGATTTCAGACTGGAACAGGCTCAAATGGGGTGGAGGGCGCACTGAATCTTAAATTGCAAGTTTATTTTTAATTATGGATATGGAACATTTTATTAGTAAAAATGGACTTTTTGCCATTTAAAAATGACTGGAAAAGTCATGGGATATTCTAAAGATGTAATCTAGGGGTACAAAAAGGATCATTACCATGGTATGGGCAGCATAAATAAAAGAATAATTTTTCTTCTGTTTTAATAATGCCTGATAGGTAGTTGTAGTACTAATATATTAATAGATGAATGTGTATTGAGCTTCGTCAGGCACTCTGCAAACCATGTTATGTGTATTATCTCACTTACTCCTATGTACCCTATGTATGAAATTGGCACTATTATTCCACTCTCTATAAACTTGGGGAGTTTATTGTATCTTCTAAAAGTTAAATAGCTTGCACTAGGGATTAGAAGCCAGTCTGGTGTAACTCAAGATTCAAGATCTTATATAAGATACTGTCCTAGAGCTCATAGGATTGTCTAATTTCTTTAGCATAATATACAAATCTGTATGTGATTTGACACTTTTTATTCTTCCAAACATATAGCCTATCTTTTTTACTAAATTTTCTCTCTCCTAATTATAATTGAGTACTTAAACTTGCCACAAGGTCCCATTTTCTCATGTCTATATTAAGATCTTTTTTATAACATGACAATACAGAGGAGAAAGAGGTGATGACTGGGTGATGGGGCATATTTATGAAGTAGATGAGATTTAAGTTTGACTTTGAGAAGTATAAGTGATATAAAATGATGACTAGAAAGAAGATATCAGAAATTGCTGATTTTTATATATAAATTAAACAGAAAAAATGTGGGCATGCTGAGGAAGATAAGAGCAAAATTGGATTAAGATGGTGGAGAAATAGATTTCATACTATTTTATAATTTATTTTGTAACCACTTAGGAGTCATTTAATATTGGAATAGCATGCTAATAATATGACAGATAATTCTTATAGAATATTCAAAATCGTCATGGAGAAAAAATTAGGCATGAAGAAAACAGTATGAAAATTTTGAAAATTTGGTCACAGGTATGAATACTTTAGGTGCCTCAAGGCTGGAAGGTGACTCACATGAGCTCCGTGGTAAGCTCTAGGTGTGAAGCTCTGTGGTAAGCCAGAGAGCATGTCGCACAGCTGACAACATTCACAGCCATTACATTGAACTTGCCTCTACAGATCAAGCCTGTCCATAAAACCATTTTAGGTCAAGACCCTTGTTTGTGATCTTTGTTCTGAGCAAGATAGAAAATCTGAATTACGGCAGTAGAAGCATTAATGAGATGAGGGAACAAGTTAAAACAACCTTAGAGGACGGGACTGACTGAGAAGACTTTTCTTGCATGTGAGGGTAAGATGGACCTAAATGTAATGAGAGACCTACATTTAGAGTTTAGAGAAGCTACCATAAAGAAAAGAGATACTTGGGTATATTTTTTTCTGTTTTTTTTTTTTTTTTTTTTCATTTCAGAATATAATGCAGATACAAATGTTTTGGTTACATAAATTGCTCATATAAAGTTTGAGTCAAAGTAACTCAAGTGTGCCCATCTTCCAGATAGTGTGCATAGTACCTGTTAGGTGTGTATTTACCTATCTTTTCCTTCCCACCTGCTTGATTTCTGATAAGCACTACTTGAGTATATTTAAGCTAGTTAGAATAATCCTAGAAAGTGATTAAAGAAATGAAGGAGATCATTAAATTAATAAGATCTATTATGTTATTAGGTGGAACTACATAAATGGTGTAGGTGGAAACAATTATTGCGTGGTTTCTATTAATATGTAACAAATTTTGGGCTAAACAACTTGAATTGTCAGATTTTCTGGTCACAATAGCTTAGTAATTTAGGAACTATTGTTATCACTCTTGTACAGCTGAGGAACCTGCAACTTGACATAGCACAAAGTACTTACGTACTGTGCTAGTTAATTAGCTTTCTAGAATTGGGGTTGGAACCCAAGCCCAGTTTCTTAGAACACAGATTCGAGGAAGGGGCCCAGTGGTTCATGCCTGTAATCCTAGCACTCTGGGAGGCCAAAGCCAGTGGATTGCTTGAGCTCAGGAGTTCCAGACCAGCCTGAGCAAGAGAAAGCTCTCCATCTCTACTGACAAAAGAAAAAACTAGCTGGCTGTAGTGGTGCATGCCTATAGTCTCAAGCTACTCAGGAGCTGAGGCAAGAGGATTGCTCAAGTCCAAGAATTTGAGGTTGCTGTGAGCTATAGTGCCCCAGCACTCTACTCAGAGCAACACAGTGAGACTGTCTCAAAAAAAAAAAAAAAAAAGAAAAGAAAAGAAAAAAGAAAAGTACACAGATTCCAAATTCAAAATGGGCAAATTGAGAAGTACAAATTGGTGCTGATACAAAGGTGTGAGGGAAGATTTGGATTGGTCTATTCACTATTTTCAGTAAAGTCATATGATGAAATATCAAGTATGATAAAAAATAGAAAACAAATAAAAACAAAAACAATACAAGTACACATTGAGAATGATAGAAGAAAAAATATGGAGACTTTGGACATTTTTTAAACACTATCCTATTTTTGAAAAGTATTTTAATAATTTTTATGATATATATTCAGGACTTATGAGTTCCAAATTGATTTTTCAGCATGCTGTATGAATTAATTTATTTAATCCTCAACCTATGAAGTCATTGAGCTAAAAATCATACTGGTTAGGTAAAGAGCTGAGAATTACACACAAGCTAATGAGCAGAAGAACAAAATTTCAAACCGTGTATAGCAGACAGACTCTAGAGTCCATATGTCCAATAACTACAAAGTGATTATTAGCTGAGGAAAGTAATAGTGTCAGATAGGATAGAATCAATGTCTCAAGAAGGCCCCAAATCCATCTGACCCTAGATTATGTAACAGGTTAGTATTTCATTAAATTAGTTGATAATTACTTATAGTCATTTAACAATTATTTTAATGATTTTTATTTAAAGATCAGTATTTTTTCTTAATAGTATTTTAAGTAGATCCACAAGTCTATTTCCTTGTTACAAAAAATCCCCACGCATTTTCAATTTCAATTTTTTTCAATTTCAATACCAATTAAAGTGGCCACAAAAAGCTGGACTTCATTTACATGGAAAGAACTAGAATGATGTGTACAAAATGGTTTAAATAACATCACACTAGTCCTCTTTTACATAGGAAATACCACAATACTTTCCTTATACTAATATGTAGTTTCAAATTTCCCATTTAAAAATTAATCATTGTTCTATTTCCCTAATTGCAATGTAAGTACAATGTGTTCCGTAGATCACAAAATCTCTCAGTCACAGTATATGTTTCAACTCTTCACAAATATTTAGAAAGAGAGTAAAAATATTTGAAAGTTACAGACACACAAACACAATGAATTTCCTTAGCTATACAAATTGAATCTAAAGAAACTTCTTTTTTCCAGATGATGTTAGACATGTTATATGTAAATATAGCCAAGAGAGGCAAGTGATACATACAATGTATATATACTTGATAGTCATTTAATGTTAGGTCTTTTAACTAACTTTCCAATACAGAAAGTCACTGTTCTTGACTTTTCCATTGGGAATCTTGTTCTCTCCTCAACAGTCTCCTCAGGGCTCCTTTCACATCCTTGTTCCTCAGAGTGTATATGAGAGGGTTGAGGGTGGGAGTCACAACAGTATAAAAGAGTGTGAGGAATTTGCCCTGGCTGTGGCCATACGATCTGTTTGGTTGAATATATATGGCTGAACCGGGCCCAAAGAAGAGAGACACTACTAATAGATGGGAACCACAGGTCCCAAGGGCCTTGCGCCAAGCTTTGACTGACTTAATTTTTATCACTGCTTTCACAATGAATCCGTAGGAAATCAATATCAATGCCATAGGTAAAAGGAGGAGAACTAAAGTGCCCACAAAAAGCTGGACTTCATTTGCATGGATGTCAACACACGCCAGCTTGATCATGGCAGGCACCTCACACAGGAAGTGGTGGAGATGGCGATGTCCACATCGAGGGAGCCGAAGGGTGATGGTGCCTTGGATGAGCGTGTTTCCCACTCCACTTAGCCAGGCTATTCCTGCTAAAGCCTTACAAAATGATGGAGGCATGATAGTAGTGTAATTGAGAGGTCTGCAGACAGCTACATAGCGGTCAAATGCCATGATGGTAAGGAGAACACATTCGGTGGAACCCAAGGAGAGGGACACATAGAGTTGTATGATACAACCAGTGGTTGTGATGGTCTTGGCTGGTCCCTTCAGGTTCCACAATAGCTGCGGGACAATGCTGGTAGTAAAGCAAAGGTCAAGAAAGGAGAGATTTGTGAGAAAGAAATACATAGGTGTGTGGAGTTTAGAGTCCAGGCAGGAGACCACAATGATGGCTGTGTTGCCTATGAGGGTCAGAAGATAGGATATCAAGACTACCACAAAAAGGATGACCTCTACCTGGGGCTGATCTGAGAATCCAAGTAAAATAAAATGTCCCTCAAATGTTTCATTGTTTTGTTCCATCAGTTCTCCATTTATTCTCTTTTATGATAAAGAGAAAAGTGAGTTCATGGAATCCAATCTAGGAAAATGTCACTATTCACATACAATATTTGAAGTAAATGCTTGGATGAGGTTTTTTTAAAGTGAGGTTTCTCTGGAAAAGAAAAAAGGTAATTATTAGATAGGCTTTCCTAAAAACAAAGGCATTCTTTTGTGTTATCAGGTTTTGTCTCAATAAACATTTGATTAATCCTCCTTTATGTTCACGTGACAAGCTCTTTTCTCCATTTGTTGACAATTATTATTAAAGATAATCTACTTAAAGAAGTTTCCAGTTTGAGAGGCTGTGTAATTCTGTTGGTGGAAGTGGGAGAAAAAGAATACATGAATGCTGACTCTAATTTAAGTTGATGATTAGTGATATTTATTCTAACATTTACTCATTTACATTGTAATGTAAAAATGACAGGTAACAGTGAGGTGATGGGTCAAGAAAATAAATTTAATATATTTTATATCTTTTTCATCTCATAGACAAGGTGGTCTATGATAATGTTTTTTACAATTAATTATCTGATCAGAGTGATTACAGGGTCAGATAGATACAGATGACTTTCAACATGAAGGAAAGCTAAATAGTTTCAAAATCTCTTTAACAACTCACATAATTCTTTACAATGTATTGTAATGTATTTACAACCTCTTATAGTTGAAAAAATAGACATTTGTACCATACACATAAAAAGATTAGCAAATCCAGAAGTGCAGACACTTGTCTTGAGTGATAACCACAAAATGTTTTTAATGAAAAAAGTAAAAACTCACCTACACACAATCATTTAAAGACAAGATATTGTCATTTGATAAAATTATGAAAAGGTGAAATATGTCTTTGTCAGCTCATTTTGCATTATTCTGCATAAGAAAAATAGTCTGGAGTACACATTCCACCACACCTCTTCACTTACTTTTTGTAAATGATGCTATCATTTATACTCCCCAATTTGGATTACACATTCCACCACACCTCTTCA
>NW_003852618.1:318797-322408 GCF_000181295.1 Otolemur garnettii
TATTTCAGAAAGTAAAATTTGGTCTTAAATGGGGTGAATAAAGTTTTCCATTTTAAATTCAGAAGCTAAAAATTTAAATTTGTAAAGCTAATAAAGAATTCTAATTAGGAAAGTTGAAAATCACGCTATAGAGATTCTCACATTGTCTCTAGTGCTGCTTAAGGTAAAATGCTAATTTATCTCTGATTAATGTGTTAGTCATATTCACATCAGTGCTAGCATGAGAATTTATTCTCATCACCTCCAGAAGGTAACACAATTTGTATATTTAAAAAATATTAGAATCTATCTTAAATTTTAATTCATTCAGAATCTAATAACTTCCTAAATGTAAATTTATGTTTCCCAGCCTTCATAAATGAAAATCTAGAAAATTTTAAATTTTATGTGAAAATTCATAATCATAGTTTAATTGGATTGTAGTTTAGAAGCAACTTTAGATAAAAATTTTTAATTTTCAAATTTAACTAATAAATTAATAACTGTACTGTTATTTATAACTGTACATTATTAACTGTACAGTCATTAATAACTGTACATTATTTATAACTGTACTGTTTCTATATCAGAATTATAAATGAAATGAAAATCACCAAATTATCCCTCTCATCTATTTCTATACCATATTCCAAAAACATTTTTAAAGCATTTGGATTATAAGGATCCTTCAAGGAGTGTCTTCCACTCCTGTACATTGCTTTATAAATTCTCTATCCTGATTATGTTGAGAGTAGAGAGAGTAACTATTCTTAACATAATCTACTCTCTTCAGTCTGCTGAGAACCAGTTTATAAGTTGGAGATAAAATGTGTAGTCATTTGCCTTCACAATTCAATTCTTTGGGTGTTCCAAAGGTCAGCATACATACATACATACATACATACATAGGGAAAATGGGATACTGTAGCTCAGAGGTTCTCAACCTGTAGGTCACAATCCCCCTTTTTTTTTTCACAACCCCTTTTTAATAATGAAAATACACTGTGGCATTAGGAAGGTTGAGAACCACTGTTGTAGCTCAATATACTTTTATTTACAAAATATTCATTACAAAATTTTACAAAATATTTTCTTATGTTTTACATATAATTATTAAAAACATAAGATAACATAAAATACACGAATGTGTTAATTTTTCCTATTTATGATGACCTTTGAGACACTCTATAATTCATATATATAATATATAAATTTTTCTTAACTACAAAATCAGATTGTAAAAAATTGTCTTTCTAAATATGAGACATGAAAGGGGTTATCATTTGGAAAAGAAGGAATTATGTAGAAGAAAATAGCTTTCTTTTTGACCTCCCATAAATCAAGAACTTTCTTTCCTTATATATTTTTCTGATTCTTTGTGGTATAAAGAACAATTATATTTGACATGGAGGCATAAAATTCAGACCTTAGGATTCCTAAAAGGTGATCAGTAGGAGACACAAAGGAACTCATCAAATGATGCAACTACGTCAGTCAATGCTGACTAATGTGAAAGGAAGGAACTCAAGAGGGAAAAAGATAAAGCAATATGAAACATTAAGACAGGTTACTTACATTGTCTAAGTCATCTTCCTTCTTCCTTTTGCCTTTGTCAGTGTATAGAGAATAGTGATATGACTTAAGCATATTTGAGTTACTCCTCTAAAGTTAGTATCACTGCCCAATACCTATGAACCTGGTGAAAGTAAATATTTCTTGGGCAATAGTCCCTGGAGAAAAATCCTAGTAAAAAACTATGAGAAGTGTATAGGCTATAGATTCTCTCAACACCTTGAGAATCAAGGAACCTTGAGGATTTCTGTTTCCAAATTGCTAATTAACATGGAGTTGTGTAGTGTACAGACAGGGCGTTCTCAGGGGATATGCATGAAGAGAGGTACTTCTCAAGTGGACATTATTATATCTGCAGTAGGACATAATTATAGGCAAATTATTTTTCCCCTGTCCAGGACCCTCATGTATATGTGTATTTATATGCATTGCTGTGGTCAGAGAGAGAAGAAAGAAGCAATGTCTTTACTATTGTAAGCTAGCTACATGGTTCAGTAAATGAGACACATTTCTCTTTTGTAACCAGTTATTTTCATTAACAAGCATAAACATTGTCCAACGTTGGTAGACATTAACCATAATGCAAGTGCCTGAATAATTCTTCATTATAAGAATGTACCAAATTATTTAAATAGAAAATTGTTTAAATAGATTCCATATTATTGATCATTAAATGTACTTATAATTTAAATTAAAATTGCCATGATGAAATATTTTTATAATTAAACATATGCTTTATAATAAAATACATGCACATATTATGATAGACTTTTTAGGAATAATGTATCTTATGAGCCACAGGTAAAAATTGTCATGTTTAAAAGAGTTGGAAAAGCATCTATTTCTGATAATATCTGTGCATAATAGTCCTCCCACTCATTTCAATTCAGTGTTTATTTTTGTCTATAATCTGCAAGGTAAAATATTACATATCATTATGGCTTTTAATTTGACATAAGACATTCCAAATCCCAAGTTTATGTAAATATTCATTTATATTCTGTCCTCATTCTCCAAATAAATTCATAGTGTGTAGTGAAATCTTTATATAATCTTTTATTTATTTTACATTTTAGTTCAATTGTCATATCAGAGATTTAATATTAGTGAATCATCATTTGCTCCATTAAATAATGCACTTCCTCATTGATTCAATTTGAAATACTAGTATTGAGACATTTAAAATTATTTCAGACACTTGCATTTTTTAGTTCAGTATGTCACTCTTCCATCTATTGCATCTATTCATGCAAATTTTATATTGTTTTGATTATTGTCTGTTTTTTTGTTTTAATTTCACGTGACTTTCAAAATGTTTATACATCCACCTTTCAGAATTCTTATCCAATTACTCTTTTATATGTAAAATTGTACTTGGTAGTAAATTTTTTAAAACAATAAATAGTAAATGTGGTGAATGTAGGAAACCTTGACTTGTTCCTTATATTAACGGGCTCTTTCTAGTGTTTCTCTAATTAACATGACATAACATATGTTTTTAGATAAACATTTTTGTTGTATTGAGTACATTTCCCTGTTGTTCCCTTCTATGCCATTAAACATTTCTAAAAATTAGTAAAATATTTTGAACTTTAATCATTATTATTTATTCATTAGTTGGAATAGTAGTCTACTGAAACACTCAAGTTTCTGAAGTAAGTTCCACTTGGCTGTAATATATTATTCTTTTAATTAATTCTTGAATTCCATATAAAATAGTTGCATTATGATTTATGTTGATATTTATATGGAGAATAGAGTATATTTTTGAACTATTTTGTCAGCAGTAGCATCAGTGTAATTATAGTCTTGCAATAATGAGGATTTCTATTTTTTCAAATATCTTGGAGCCAGTTGGAACATATAATAGAAAAAGAGAAGCATCACTGTAGTAATTCATACTTAAAAGTGCTAGAAGCTAGGATAATATATACAGCAGATACCTGAAGGGAACATTTTAAAATTCAAAAAATGCATTAGACAGCTGGTGCAATCATATACTCATACACTTTCAGGTAAAGGGCAATCTAACTATTTTCAAGATGTGAATTCTCTACAAA
>NW_003852618.1:323045-331685 GCF_000181295.1 Otolemur garnettii
GAAAGGATATGTGGTATCAACCAACTAAAAGTGAATGAAGAGATACTCATTTTCACTAGCATTCAGAAAAATACTGTTTAGTGTATTTTATGAAATAATATGTTAAAAGTTGATTATTATATGCAAAAATGAGAACTCTGGCTTGCCAGTAAATTAAAAACCGGCCAAGACTTAGTATGTGTAGACACCCATGGTATAGGTCCTTAAGAAACTCAATGACAGACCCATAGAGATGGCTTTTTTTTTCTTTTTTTTTTTTGAGACAGAGTTTCACTTTGTTGCCCTCAGTAGAGTGATGTGGCATTATAGCTCACAGGTACCTCATTTCTGAGCAGACATTATCCCTGGACCTCATTCATGCAAGTGCTCACAGGCCAGTCATCCATGACCCCTGCCTAAATCAATTCATCCAGCTGCCTAATAAAGTTGAAGATCCTAGCTAGTACAATTATGATAACTTAAAAATTCCAATAGTTTGTAAAGAAAATACAAATTTCATTACTTCCGAGTTACCAAGTTACTTGGAAGTTACCAAAAACAATAGAAAAATTCAGCAATACACCTAACTTCAAAATAACTATACAAAATCAATTATTTTCCTATATAAAAAAGAATTACAAAATAATATTAGAAAAAGAAAGATAGCATTGTATCAGCAACCAAAATAGAAAGTACCTATCAATATAGCTTTAACAAGAGCTGTGCAATTTTTTTTAATACATAATCATTTACTACTTGTTTGTTACAGAATACACAAGACAAAATGCAAATAGCACACAATTTTTTTCCTTATTATGTTTTTATCAAAGTCTAAAAAAAAAAGACAACTAATATATATAAATAAAAGTAAAAAAAAAAAAAAACAGGTTACACCAAGTCTTATAGATAGTAGAAATAGAAATACTTCAAAATCATTCTACTTAGTCTGGATACCTCTGATAGTAAAATTAGAAAAAATATATTATTATAAAGGGGAAATTACAGACATATTTCACTGATGAATAAGGATGCAATATTGAATAAGGATGCAATATGATAAACAACATATTTACATGCTGAATTAAAATTGATGTTTAAGTAATATACATTGATCAAAATTAAATCCAGTTCGTGCGATGATTAGTCACTTTTTTCCCACATCCCCTTGCTCCTTTTCTGTCTGATCTCCCCTTCTCCCATGTTCCACCATGTCATTGTCATTAATTGTCTTCATATCAAAGTTGAATACATAGAATTCTTACTTCTCCATTCATGTGATGCTTCACTAAGAATAATGTGTTCCACCTCCATGCAGGTTATTACAGATGCTGTAAAATCTTCATTTTTTGATGGTTGAATAATACTCCATAGTGTACATAGACCACAGCTTACCAATCCATTCCTGGGTTGAAGGACATTTAGGCTGTTTCCACGTCTTAGCGATTGTAAATTGGGCTGCGATAAACAGCCTAGTACAAGTGTCTTTATAGTAAAAGGTTTTAATTTTTCTTCTGGATAGATGCCCAATAGTGGGACTGCAGGATCCAATGGGAGTTCTAGGTTGAGTTCTTTAAGGTTTCTCCATACTTCCTTCCAAAAAGGTTGTATTAGTTTGCAGTCCCACCAGCAGTGCAAGAGCGTTCCTTTCTCTCCATATCCAGGCCAGCATCTGCAATTTTGAGATTTTGTGATATAGGTCATTTTCGCTGGGGTTAGATGATATCTCAGGGTGGTTTTAATTTGCATTTCTCTAATAATTAGAGATGAAGAGCATTTTTTCATATAGTTAGTAGCCATTTGCCTATCGGCTTTAGAGAAGATTCTGTTCATCTCTCTTCCCCATTGATGTTGGTTTTTTCCATACCATGTTCATGGCTTGGAAGAATCAACATTGTTAAAATGTCTATACTTCCCGGAACAATTTACTGATTCAATGCCATCCCTATTAAAATACCAACATCTTACTTTCAAGATTTGGAAAAAATGATTCTGCATTTTGTATGGAATTAGGAAAAAAAAACGTATAGCTAAGGCAGTCCTTAGTAACAAAAACAAAGCCAGGGGTATTACTTTACCAGATTTTAGTCTATACTACAAGGCCATAGTGGTCAAGACAATATGATACTGGCACAAAAATAGAGACATAGATATTTGGAATCGAATAGAAAACATGCAAATGAAAACAACAACTTACAGCCACCTAATCTTCAATAAACCAAACAACAGTATTCACTGGGGGCAAGACTCCCTATTTAATAAATGGTGCTGGGAGAAATGGATATCTACACGTAAAAGACTGAAACTGGACCCGCACATTTCTCCACTCACAAAAATTGACTCAGGCTGGATAAAGGACTTAAATCTAAGGCATGAAATGATAAAAATCCTCAAAGAAAGAATTAGAAAAACACCAGAAGATATTGGCCTGGGGAAAGGCTTTATGAGGAAGACTGCCATGGCAATAGCAACAACAGCAATACTAAACAAATGAGATCTTATGAAACTGAAATTTTTCTGTACAGCAAAGGAGACAATAACCAGAGCAAATAGACAACCTACTCAATGAGAAAGGATATTTGCATATTTTGAATCTGACAAAAGTCTAATAACCAGGATCTACGCAGAACTTCAATTAATCTACATAGTATAATTTCTATTTTTTTAATTTGTTGAGACGTATTTTCAGTTTTTGCCTGTTAGATGTAAGCATGTTAAGTATTTTTATATCTTCTTAAAGAATTGACCCCTTTTATCATTACATAATGCCCTTCGTCTTCCCTGATACACTCTGAGATCTCATGAATCTTAGACAGTGACCCATGAGCGATGAGAAGAACATATATTCAGTAGTTTGGGGGTAGAATTTTCTGTAAATGTTTGTTAGGCCCATTTGTTCTAGAGTTGTGTTTAAGTCCATCGTTCATTTCTGTCCAGTTCTGTCAATAAGGTGTTATAGTCTCTGGCTGTTACAATGCTCTGGTTTATCATTTTGTGTAGATCACATAGGATTTGTTTTATAAATCTGGATTCACCCGTGTTGGGTGCTCAAATATTTAGGATTGTTATGTCTTCTTGTTTAATTGTTCCCTTCACTAATATATAATGACCTTTTTTTTTTTTTTTTGTAATTTGGCCAGGGCAGGTTTCAAACCTGCCACCCTCAGTATATGGGACTGGTGCCCCACCCACTGAGCCACAGGCACTGCCCCATGACCATTTTTTATCTTTCTCTACTTTTGTTGATTTGAAATCTATACAGTCTGCAGTGAGAATTGTGGTGTCAGATGTTTTTTTAATTTCCATTTGTATAGAATATTGTTTCCCATCCCTTCACTTTGAGACTCGATGAGTCTGTGTGGGTTAGATGCATTTCCTGGAGAGAGCAGATATTTGGTTTGTATTTTTTATCTATTCTGCCAACCTATGTCTCTTCAGTGGGGAGTTCAAGCCATTTAAATTTAAGGAGAGAATTGATAAATGAGGGTAGATTACTGTTCATCTTATTGTGTAAAACTCTATTGCTTTACCTTACTTTTTGGACCATTATGATATCTAAGTTTTGACCTTTAGCTTTGGGGTGGTTTTACACTGGTAGGAGTCTATCGTACCAATCCATGTATAATCTAGATCTGAGTACTTCCTGTACAGCAAATCTAGTTATGACAAATTTTCTCAAAATTTGCTTGTTAGAAAAAGATTTAACTTCTCCATTAAATATGAAAATTACTTTTGCAGATACAAAATTCTAAGGCTAACCGTTGCTATGTTTAAGAAGATTGAAGATGGAGACCCACTGCCTTCTTGCTTATAATGTTTCTGCTGAGAAGTTTGATAGATGTGTTTTTCCTGTAGGTCAGTAGCTGCTTCTGCCTGTTTGTAGAATTTCCTTTTTCATTTTGACTTTGACTAGGTTAATTAATATGTGTCTTGAACATGTCCTATTTGGCGTAAGTCTTCCTAGAGTTCAATGTTAATCCTATATCTGAATCTCTGGCAATATTTGGGAAATTTTCTCCAATAATATCATCAAATAGAATTTCTATGCCCTTAGCACTCTCTTCTTCTCCTTTAGGGATACCTATAATTTGTATGTTTCTACACTTTGCAGAGTTCCTAAACTATGTATGAGATTTCTTTGCCTTTGTTCTCTTCTTTTCTACCTCTGTAAGTGCCTGTGTTAACTTTAACACCTTGTCTTCAAGCTCTCACATTCTTTCTTCCCCATGGTTTAATATGTTTTTGAAACCACCTGCTGTGTACTGAAACTCCCTGAATGACTCTTTCATTTCTTTAAGCTCCATTATATCCTTCCTAATATTGTCCAGTTATGTGATGGCTTTTTTGTTAATTTCCTGCAATTTGGGGGAGGGGGCTTCTTTTTGTTAGTTTAGTTTCCATATTCCTCCTTTATTCTATTTATTATGTTTGCCAGCCATAATCTGAATTTCATTTCTGTCATTTCAACAATTTTTTTTATAATTCAAGTTCCCTGCTGTAGCTACATTGTGATCCCTTGGGGGTGTTGATCTGTTTTGATATTTCATGTTGCCAGGGTTGTTTTGCTGGTTTCTTCTCATCTGTGGTTTCTTCCTTTGCAACAGAGCTAAAACAAATTACATGGCATTAATACCTGTTGGAAATTTCTGTTTAATTCATGTAAGGGGAGCTCACTAAGTGGCACCCCAGTAACAGTCATGCCTAGATGTGGGATTCATATGATCCTTCTGGGGATCTGCTAAGTGCCTTTACTTTATCCAGGTCTCAGTGAATTTGCAGCTTTAGGCTTGGTGGGCCCTAATGGGGCTTTGGGCTTTGGAGTAGATCTTATGGCACTACTGTGATGGTAGAAGCTCTGAGTTGGACAAGGTGCAGCAATAGAGATTTGGGTATGGTCTTTTGATCAGGTAGGGGTTCTAGATGCTCAGAGGCATGGACTTGAGCTCCAGAGGGAGAGCCTTAAGTCCCAGGCTGGGGAGCAGACTATGACAAAGTGTCTGAATCTAGAAGAAGACCAAGAATCCAGAAGGTGGTTTATGGGAAAGGTGGGGCTGCCTCAACTTGGAGAGCAGAGCCAAGGGTCCAGCATACAGGAGGCTGTTCGGGCCTGGGGGCAATCTGAGCCAACTGCAAAACAGGCTGATGTGCATGTTTTAGGAATATTGGGATGCCACATCAAGCAGGAAAGATGTGGGTACCTGTGGCCCCAGGACCACAGAGATCTCCATGCTTGTCCCAGGGCCCACCAAAATAAGCCATGGTCTGCTCTCTCCCAGATCACAGACTAAGGGACCATGACCCTATCAGTTCCTGTGCTCAGATGGAGGAAGGGCTTGGGTTCAGGAAACCAGGTATGACTTACAGAACTCACAAGTTAACCCACTCTCTCCCTAGTCTTCTGTAGGCCTAATGTCATGCACCCAATAGCTCAGGATGGCCCTAGCTGCTATACAGCCCCTACCATGCTCACTATCTGGTGAGATAGCTTTGCATAGCTTTCCAATCATCCCTGGTTTAACCCAGAAGAGGTCTATAAGGATGGTGCTGGCCATCTGGCAGCTCAGTTGACATAGCACCACCCAAGCAAACATGCCAAATCAGTATTCCCTGGACCTATTGCTCCCCATGCTATCTCTGATTTCATTTTATATAATTCTCCATGACCTATTTCTTTGGTTTTATTTTCCACTCCAGATATCCCATGTTGCTTCTCTGTATTTTCACAATGCTGTTTCTGAGAGGAGCAATCCAAATGGAGGCAGCTTGCTAGTGTCTTTTCCTGCTTTTGGGGAGAATGGTGTATTGGCAGAATGCATCTGGTCTGCCTTTTTTTCACAACCCCTACCCTTTCTATTCTTAAATGCATGTTTCTATGACAGTCTCTCAAAACTCATTCCTCCATTCTATTTATACAAGGTTTTCAGCAACATTAGTCTATAAAATGATTGTGGTCAAATGATTTCTGTATATTCTAGAAGAAATTTAACATAAACAGGCACAGTACTTACTATACCAATGAATATCTAAGAAATATATGTTGACTACCTCAAACTTATTTGACCAAAGAAATTTTTGAAAATTTTGGGAAATAATGTTACTACCAAATATTCTGTCGTAATCTTCCTGTAATAAAACCCTTATGTGTAATAAACCCTTATATGTAATAAAAACCTATCCCGTTGATATACTTCAATTTGTGATACTTATACATGTGCCTGGTTTATGAGGTCATTATGAGGTTGTGTATACAGTTTGTGAGGTCCTAATTATATAGTGAGTATTTCAAACATAAAGTAATCATCATAATTCCTTGGAAACTGTGCCTGTATATGTATGCCTTGCTGAGAGTAAAAACTTTATTTTCACTTTTTCAATATTTCATTTAGCATGTAAGTTGGTGGACTGAAAGCCTTTTATATTGAAGATCTATGTGTTCAGAAGTAGTTCTTTTCATGCAATTTCCCTAAGAGACCTTTGCTCTTGGTCAATTGTATGTTAGGCACTAATTGCCCTACTAGGGATATGGGGCTCCCCAGGTCCCAGTCAGGGCCTGATATCATTTCCTGCTACAGAAACAAACTTCAGTGTTTTCTGACACTAGAAATAGCACTTGCACTTCAAACTTTGTCTTGAATTCAGAGATCAATTTTCAGAAATGTAGGACTCTGGAAAACTCATTTAAAGTATCATTGACTTAGCTTATTAAAATAATTGGAAGTGAGAAGGGACAAAATTTTCAGAGGTAAGGAAATAAGGAGGTCTACATAGTCTTTCTTCCCACATCTACATATACTACAAATTCTCTATATAGAGAAAACTTAACAATTATTTCTTTCAGTTGCTCATGTCAGCCTTCCTCAGCCACTTCAGTCAATAATTCACCTAGCTTTTATGCCTACCTTCTACTAAGCATTTTTACTTCTGAATGAAACATTAAAATGACTCTTAATATTTTTTAAGAGATTTCAATTTGAGATGAACAATATTTTTACAGCTCCTGAAGAATATGCATTCAGGAAGATGGAAGTGTAGAAATACATAGAAAACCAAGAAAGGGAAGTTTTCCTGTATTAGGGGGAATTTCCTTTTTCCTCTGAGCTTTCTTAAGTGGGTTCTAGTTATACCATTTGTTTATTTGTACTGAAAGTATGAGTTTTTTTCATATGGATGCATACTTGTTACCGAGGAAGATCATTTATGTTTTTACATATGTGTGTGTATATATATATATATGGTATGTATCCTTGTTCCCCTGATTCTGAATCATTCTGTTTTCTCAAAAAGAATAAGTAAGTTAAAGGGACTACATATATATTGAAATTTATAGTTAAAAATGTAGGGTGTAGCAAATAATGATGGGATAAGTAAATGAATGGAATTGGGTTGAATTAAATATATACAGACATGAAGAAAATCTTGGAGATATAGCATTTACCTTAAAAAAAAAACCCTCCTAACATTTCTGGGATGGTATATTTCACAGCATTATATTTTTAAAACTGGTCTAATATAGTTATTAAGGACATTGAAATTTTTTGACTACATAATAGAGGGCAGGGCATGCAGTGAGGGAATAGTATGTGTCTTGAAATAGATATTTAGCTTTTTTAGTGAGATTTTTTTATATGTACAGTATATTGCTGTATGTTTAATATATGCTATAAGCATACCTTTCAATATTTAGAAGAAGAAAAATAGGAAGAAAATAATTTTCTAGAATGAATAAATGCATTTGTTTATTCAAAATATTTATTTGGTGTATACTCTGTTCATAAATAGGCCTTTCTGTTGGGGATAATAAGACAGATATTAAAGTGAAATATCTTGGCTCATTAAGAGGTTCTTTTCCATTTTAGGACACATGCATGCTTAGTGTAACACGTCCCTGTGCAAATTGCCACACTATTACAAAGAAAGGAATTCAGGATTTCAGAAGAGAAGTATTTTATAGAGAGAATTTGAGTGCTTCCCAAAAGACATTGATCTAACGATAAATCTGAATAGGTAAGTAGAATTTGGAAAAGGTAAAGAAAATTGACTAGTTTGAGAAAGCAGGAGACATAGCATTGGCAAAGAATTTAAATAAAAGTTAGAAGTTTGTATGAACAGACTAGAAAAGCGTTTGATTTTGCTAGAATGAATTATAAACATTAGAAAATAATTCTGAAAATAGAAAGGGAAGCTGAAATTGTGAAGAGCCTTATTTTCAATGTTAGGGTTTGTAAATTTCACATTTTAAGAAATGAAAATTATATTTTGATAAACTTCCTGCTTTTGTATGATTCTGATAATCATGTATAGTGAGGTAATGAAGACTAAAAGCCAAAAGATAAATGACCACTTAGAAGACTTTGCTATCTACGATGATATAAATTAGGTATTCTTTTTTTTTTTCTGTTTTTTTGAAATTATCTTTTACTTTTATTTTTTTTTCTTTCTTTCTTTCTTTCTTTCTTTCTTTCTTTCTTTCTTTCTTTCTTTCTTTCTTTCTTTATTAAATGATAGCTCTATACATTAATGCAAACAGGGGGTACAGTGTAGTGTTTTCACATACATTTTGAAACACTTTCATCAAGCTGGTTCACATAGATTTCATGTAATTTGCATAGTCATTGTGTCAAAACATTTACATTCTATTTCTAGAAAAGTTCACTTGTACCCTTG
>NW_003852618.1:331740-340080 GCF_000181295.1 Otolemur garnettii
CCATATTCTTGGGCTAGAATTAAGTTGTTTCCTTCATTTGAGAAGTATATATTAGTTTCATAGAAGGGCTGTGTACATTGGATACTTTTTCCTCCATTCCTGTGATACTTTGCTAAGAAGAACATTTTCCAGTTCCATCCATGTAAACATGAAGGAGGTAAAGTCTTCGTTTACTATGCAGCCCTAAATTAGGTATTCTTAAAAAATTAAATGTGTAAAAGGGTCCTTATCTAACAAAAGCAATCAGTGTAACCTGGCTCTGTGTACCCTCAATGAATCCCCAACAATAAAAAAAAATTAAATGATGTAAGGTTAGATTGGTTGAAATGATTGAAAGATACAAAATATCATAATTATATTCAAGTTTAGATAGATATGAAATAACTATATTGATATCTATTTTATTGATAACTAAAATTGATATAATTTTAAAGTGAAAATTTTTGTTAGATGACTTCTAATGAGGACATTCTCAATATATTCAAATGAATGTCTAGGGAAGATGTATGTGATAAGGAGTCAAAAACAGGATTGATCATGTTTTAAGTTTTGGGAAATATTTATTCAGATATTTAACTTTCTTGTTTATCCAAATATTCAAATATTTTGGAATAACAAACTTAAAGGTATGTGCATCTAATATTTTTCTACAAAATATTTTTTTCACCTTTCATGTCTCTTTTCTCCATAGATGACAATTGTTTAAGAAATGAACCTGTGAACCCTCATTGATCCTTCCCTCTCACTCTGCTAGTCTGGTCAGTCCTGTCCTATTGAATCTAAGTATTAAATATCTCTACATATAAATCTTCCCTGCTACCGGTATTATGACAGCATACTGAGGAGTTCCCACATCTTAATTTATTGCTTGTTGATCCATTCTGTAATCTGAGGCCAGTCATTTTTTAAATGCAAGTTTGTCAATAACTGGCTCCCCCTGACCTATATTTTCTCTTGACCTGTTTAAAACCCCCTCAAAAACTGACTCTTTATCCATACTTCACAGATACTTCTCACATACTCCAGACCCAATCAACTTTAATTTTTGAATTTATATAAAGGAAAATATGAATTATACTCCAAACACAGCTTCAATAAAATATGTCAAAAATAAATGTTTTTGAAAATTTTGGTTACTTTAACTAATATAAAAATAAAGTATCCAATTAAAAAATATATTTAATAAGTCATGAAAAATTATTTCCTTCTTACAACAGTGCTTTTTCTCTGTAGACCATGTTAACTTACTCCAAACTAGACCTCCCATTTTTACAATATAAGAAAAAGTGTTGTAAGAAGATTAGTTAAAATGTAGATGTTATCTATTAAGTAGTTAAAACATGATGACTCAGCATTTCATATTTCATCCATAGCATGATAAGGATGAATGCATGTGTTAAGGTAAAGTATTCAAACAATTATGTAATTTTTTTCAAAAATATAGATGATCTTTATTTGCTACTTTGCTATTGACAACTCACAGAATAATTGCAAGGCAAAGAAGATATTTCTACATTTGATGCCTTCCTATTTTCTTTTATGTTACAAGATGCTACTGAAAAAGAAAGGCATGGCTTTTAAGGAAAAAAACAAAATAATATGAAATAACTGAGCAATCATTAATTATTAATCACTTTTCATGTTGTCTATTTTATGTCACTATATCTTTTAACAGTTCTCAGTAATTTCTGCATAATTTTACTTCCTCCTGGAGACATGCAGGTGTCTTTCTCCTTCTCTTGCCCTCTTTCTGTCTCTCTCCCCTCCCAACATCTCTCCTATGAGAATCCCTCATTCTGCATTTCCAGAGTCAATTTCTCTCAAATGTATTTCTCATTCTCATTGCTCCCCACTATTTAAAATCTATATTTTTATACTCATCATCTCTCTCCTTTTATAAGTAAGGTGATGAAAACAATTAATGAGAGTTTGGGAGATGATTTCTTACTGGTGGGTTTCTCTGATCAGCCACAGCTTGAGAAGATTCTCTTTGTGCTTGTGCTAATCTCTTACCTCCTGACACTGCTAGGCAACACAACAATCATCCTGGTCTCCTGTTTGGATCCCACACTCCACACACCCATGTATTATTTTCTTACCAATCTCTCCTTTGTTGACCTCTGCTTTACCACCAGCATTGTTCCTCAGCTACTATGGAACCTCCATGGTCCAGCCAAGACAATTACCCCTATAGGCTGTGCCATCCAACTCTATGTGTCTCTGGCACTGGGATCCACTGAGTGTGTTCTGCTAGCTGTCATGGCATTTGATCGTTATGCTGCTGTTTGCCGACCACTCCACTATGGCACGGTTATGCACCCACGACTTTGCCAGTCTCTTGCAGGAATAGCATGGTTGAGTGGAGTGGGCAACGCCCTGATTCAGGGCACCATCACCCTTCAGCTGCCCCGTTGTGGAAACCGTAACATTTACCACTTCATCTGCGAAGTGCCTGCCATGATCAAGTTGGCCTGTGTGGACATTCATGCTAATGAAGTCCAGCTCTTCATGGCTTCCTTGGTCCTGCTCCTCCTCCCCCTGGCACTCATCTTGGTATCCTATGGGTGCATTGTCCAAGCGGTGATGAGGATTAGGTCAGCTCAAGCATGGCGTAAAGCCCTTGGAACTTGTGGATCCCACCTGTTGGTAGTATCCCTCTTCTATGGGACCATCACAGCAGTCTATATCCAGCCCAATAGTTCATATGCCCACAGTCAAGGACAGTTCATAACCCTTTTGTATACCGTAGTAACTCCCACCCTCAACCCCCTCATTTATACTCTGAGAAACAAAGATGTAAAGGGATCTTTGAAGAAGCTGGTGCAAAAAGATCAGAACACAGGAAAGTGAGAAATTCCCATCAAGTAAAGTGCAGACCTGGCCTAACTAAGGTGCAGGTACTGATAGAAAAAGGTGTGGATTCCCAGTCATTACCAGAGACAGCCTGACAGAAATGCAGCAAAACTAAATTCACAGACTCTAGACAATCTGTTAACAACTGAAATTGCTTTCTTTCATTTCCATACTTCTTGTACTCAAAGCTAAGCTGTCTAGACTGACATCTTTGTCATCTTCCAGCCAATTTGCCCAATAATGTAGAATAAAATCTACTTTTCCCAGAATCTCTGAAGTTAATTTTCTTCCTTCTCTTATATAAATTCTAGCTCTGCCTTATTAGATCAAATAAATCTATTGATTGATCTCCCTTATATAATAGTAAACAGTGGTCTATTAATTAGTTAGTGCCTTTGAGTTATTCTTTAGCAGTTTTTGCCTTAAGTCCAGTGTGCATTGCCTGTCTGGGCCTCTCCTTGAAGCAGCAGAAACAGAGCGTGAATGTGCTCCTCACCTCATCCCTTGGCTGCTCTGAGAAGTCTCTGGGTTGAAGGTTTTTCTTGGTTTGTTTTTTACTTTCTTTGCTTGATTCTTTGACAAGTTAGCTTTTCATTGAGATTTTGTATCCAGGCTGATGGCAGATTTTGATGGATTTTGACGTTTGATTTGTATGTTTGAATTGTTAAATGATGGATCTTAAAAATCTGGTCCCTGCCAGGTAGAAAGTGACAAGGAACCTGTATCTAATTCATTTGGAGTGTGAATGCTTTTGTGTTTGTGCATGTTTATTTGCCCATTTTGGGTAATGAAAATGTTCTAAAACTGATAGTGATAATGGTTGTGTAACTCTATGAAGATACTAAAAAACATTGGATTGTATACTTTAAATGGATGAATTGTATGACATGTGAATTATATCTCAATAAAGCTACTAATCTTTTAAACTTCTAAATGATCACATAATTTGAAATCAATATTGCTTCAGAATTCTTTAAATAGGCTAAGCAAAGAAGAGAAAAAAAAACCTTATGATATTGCAAATTAGACAAATTAAATCAGGAAAATAGGGGGTTCTTATAGTTACATAAATCAAGACAATATTTTAAACATTAAGCAGAGGAGGCAGAGCAAGATGGTGGAGGGGATGCATCCCTGGGTCAACTTTCCTGGTGGTTTCAGGTGAGAGTGGGGGGCTGGATCTTTTCCTGCATGAAGTACTGGCACAGACAAGCAGCGCAGGGTGTGCAGCAAGGAGGTGAATTGCTGGATTGAAAGTGTAGCCCAGAACTACGGTGTCTGCCAGAAAAAACTCAGGGCAACAGCTGAAACGGTGCCAGCTGTGACCTGCGGCAGCTGAGACCATGGTGCCAGGCCTGCAGCTGGTGCCCTGAGAGGTAGAAACCAATCCCTCCCCCACAAAGAACTGTGTCCAATTCATGGGGAGTTTGTGTGTTTTCTGGAGAGTGTGGTGAGATGTGGATTCCCAAGCGGATTTTGGCAGCAAGAAACAGGAGCGATTTGGACCCGGTTTGGGGCATCAGGGATCCAGACAATTGGACAGAAACTTGAGGGGAAGGGACTCCACTTAGAAACTGATCCATCCTATAATTTTGGAAGTCTGTGTGGAGCTGCACTGACGCAGTGACCCACAGGGGGATTGGTTCCCTTACTACAAACACTGAAAAGTCTTTTGTTCCCCTGGCGGCTGTGGAGGTGGTGGGAACTAGAAGTAACCAACTCCTCCCCCATCAGAAACAGACTGAATGCAGGGTGTGCAAAAAGCACCCAGCTCTTTTCCCATGGACCACAACAATTTTCTGTTCGAGGGGAAACTAGGAGTTGAGTGGAAAATCTGGTGAAGTGTGGACTCGTGTGCTGAGTTTGGAGGATAGATAGGAGTGGGTGGCCAGCCAGGAACCAGATGTAATGTAAAACTCCAAAAATGGCATCTCCATAACACCTCTCCCAGAAGCACGGAGAGCTCAATCTGACTTGCAGCCAGCCATCTGGCATCTGAAGCTAATCCAAGACGCCCAAAACTTTGCGGAAATTGTTGTAGGGAGAATCTGTGCAACCTGCCAGCGAAGATACTTTTTCTTTTCTTTTTGGTTTTAGCCTGGGATCCACTCACAGTGCCAGCTGCTGTTTAGAAAGTATATTGCAGCATAATTATATTTCCTTTAAACTGGAACCCCACCGCATTTATAAAGGGGTTTGTTTGTATATATTCAAAAGAACAGTGTTTTTCTTAGTGGTGACCTCCTTTTCTTTTTTTTTCTTTTTTTAAATTTTCTTTCTTCTTTGTTTGTTTAGCTATTTGTTTTCTCTATCATTTTATGACCACCATTTTTGTGGTTATCTTTTATTATTACTATCTTTTTTTTTTTTTTTTTGGTCTATTTGTTGGTTGGTTTGTTTTTTGTTTTGTTTTCTTTTTTGCCTGTTTGTTTACTTGTTTCTGAGTGTCTGGGCATCGGTGTGCTTGTGTGTCTGGTAGCATTTTAGTCTGTTTATTTGTCCACTTGGTTTCAATGTGTGTTGTACTTTGCTAACTCCTTGGGTTGGCTATATTCCCTAACTCCAATTTTCACATTCAATAAGAATATGGAGGAACAGGAGATGAGAGCTAACTGGAGGTAGCTTTCAACATAAACTTCAGTTCAGGGAGAGAGACAAACGCCGGAAGAACCCAATGAAGCTGAAGGTGGGGAGCCGAGCTGAGAGAAGAGATAGATAAACACAAGTCTTCCACACTGAGGCAAACCACGACTTCAAGAAAACAAATTCCAGGTTTAGATTGAGCCCAAGTGGAATATTCTCCAGCTCCCATTGAGTACCTGAGGCAGATAGGCTTCAGCTATCTCTGCTGGCAGGCAACAAAGAGTGGTCACTGAGTGGAGAAGGCATTGACATTACTTGGACTCTGGCAGGCACAAAACCATGATGAACTCATTGACTTTACCTGGATTCTGGTAGGCACAAAACCCCAACTCACTCGCCTATTGGACAGGACTGGGTTACAGAGTCTGGGTTAACAGAGACAGGTAGTGGGATTAACAGAGACTGAAATTACCAGAGTCTGGCAGCAAAGGGCGAGTAAGGAGGGAAAAGAGACATCAGCCTCCTTATTCCAAATCATCTACTGAACAGGCCTATCTGACTCCTCAGAGCATCAGAGCAAGCCACACTTGTACCACCAGTAGACTCCTATTATCTAGTTGCTGGAGACCTTGTGATCTTTCCAACCAGAAAGTGGGTACTGATAGGGTCAATAGGTTTGGATCTCTTGATTTGGGCAAATTAACTGGTGGTCAAGGGAGAATCTCTGATGCTCTCTGGATTTTCAAGGCCTAAATGGTCTTCAGGTGGAATATTCTCCAGCTGTCACTGAGTGTCTGAGACAGTCAAGCTTCAGCTCTCTTTGCTGGTGGGGGACAAAGAGTAGTAACTGAGTGGAGCTGGCATTGGCTCTACTTTGATTCTGGCAGACACAAAGCCCTGCCACATTTGCTTATTGGGCAACTGGGTCACAGCCCTGCAGGGTCTCCAGTGACTGGGTGTGACGAAGGTACAAGGTGGGGTAGGAGGCATCAACTTCCCTAGAATATTTTATTTACTGGGTAGGTCCTTCTGACCCAACAGAACACTGGAGAGAGTCATAGCTGAGCTACCAGAAGACCCCTGCTGTGCAGTTGCCAGAGACCTCTTGAACTCTCCCACTTGAGACTTGTGTTCACTGGGACACTTGACTTAGATCATTTGAATTCAGCGAATCACCTGAGAACTATCTGAAGTGATACCCTAGGGGTGTGGCTGAGGGAAGGTGTGGTTTTCCTTTCCCAACTGTCGCCAGGGAGGGAATGGGTGACTTAATCGCTGATATTTCTCCACAGCCGAGATCTTAACCCAGAGTAATTGATTTTCTAAGGTAGAACAGAGACCAGCCGAAAACAAGATAGAGACGCGCAGGCCCCCAGGCTCTCAGACTGTAGCATTATACACATCCTTGGCAAAGCTCTAGGAGAAAAGGTACAGACACCAGTCCCAGCCTTTGCGCAAAAAGGCTAGTAAAATACTACTCCTGGAGCCCCCAACCCAACTTCCTTTTACCTGCTCACCTAGCCAAATGGAGTAAATCCAGCATGGGGAAGAGTCAGCAGAAAAACTTCGGTAGTAGGAATGACCAGAGTAGATCAACCTCCCCCAAGGAAGAATGTAGCAGAGGCATCTGAAGACTGAACCCATAAAGAGATGGCTGAGATGACAGAAATCAAGTTCAGAATGTGGATAGTAAATAAGATTAATAGAATGAAAGAAAGGAAAGAACTAGAACTTCAAGAAATTATTCAAAAAAAGTTTCAAGAAATTATTCAAAAGATGTTCCAAGAAATTATTCAAAAGATGACTTAAGAATTCAACCATTTCAAAGATAAAATGATCAAAGATTTTGAAACCTTAAGGCAAGAATTCATAGCCCTCAAAGATTTGAAAAATACAGTTGAATCTCTTTGTAACAGAGTGTAACAGGCTGAAGAAAGGACCCCTGTTATTGAAGACAAAGCTTTTGAACAAGCCCAAGAGCACAAAGATGAAAAGAAATGGAAAGCAAAAATGGATCTTTCTCTCAGCGAGCTCTGGGATAATTCAAAGAAAACTAATATTCGCCTTATAGAAATCCCTGAAAGTGATGAAGCTGCCTCACAAAACACAGAGGCTCTTCTTCATGAAATTTTGAAAGAGAATTTTCCAGGCATGCCAAGAGATTCTGAAATTCAGATAGCAGATAGTTTCAGAACCGCAGCATGACTCAGAACCCCAGCATCAACCCGAACAAGACATCCTCCAGGCACATCATAATTAACTTCACTAAGGTTAAATTGAAAGAGAAAATTCTGAAAGCAGTTAGATGCAAGAAAACCATAACCTACAAAGGAAAGAGTATTAGAATGATTGCAGATCTTCCTGCTGAAATCTTTCAGGCTAGAAGAGGATGGACAGCAACTTTTAATCTCCTAAAACAAAACAACTTCCAACCCAGGATCCTAAATCCAGCTAAACTGAGTTTCATCTATGATGGAGAAATTAAATACTTTAATGACATCCACATGTTGAATAATTTGCCATAACTAAACCACCTCTGCAGGAAATTCTCAAACCTATCCTTCATAATAATCATTGTAATCCCTCACTACAACAGTAAACTCACCCAGAAACTTTTGATCAAATTCCAACCTCCACAGTGGCAAAAGGATTAAAAATGTCTACTGGACTTTCGAGCAATTTGAGGACCATTATCTCACCAGGGCTTTCAATAATTTTGATCAATGTGAATGGCCTAAACTGCCCTTTAAAGAGGCACAGATTGGCTGATTGGATACAGAAACTCAGACCAGATGTCTGTTGCATACAAGAATCTCACCTTACCTTAAAAGACAAATATAGACTCAGGGTGAAGGGATGGTCATCTATATTCCAGGCTAATGGAAAGCAGAAAAAAGCAGGTGT
>NW_003852618.1:344397-357343 GCF_000181295.1 Otolemur garnettii
GTTTAAATGGATTAATGAAGTCATTGATGTCCAATGCGCATGTGCAGAGGGATTGTAATGAATATTAATGAGGTCATTGCTGTATAGTGCACATGCACAAGATTCCCTATATAAATGAATGGCAAATAAAGAAAGCTCACCATTTTGCCTGAATAAGCAGATGGTCACCTTTATTTAAAACACAATTTCAAAAAGTGTGCTTATTTTTCACAACATGGCTTTTCCGTGAGACCCTAACAGCAACACCCTACAGCAACACATGTATGATTATCCATTTGCTCATATTCTTGCCAACACTTAGAATTATCAGTGTGTTTTAGTTTAGATATTCTGTAAGTATATAATGGTATTGAATTGTGGACTTCATTAGCATTTCCAAGATGACAAATGTAACTGAAAATATTTTTGTATATTTACTGGTCATTTAAGTATCACTTTCAGTGAAGTGCCTATTGAAGGCTTTAGTTAGAATATGTTTCCTTTTATTCTTGATTCCCAGGTATTTACATATTCAGATTTAAGCTTTGAAGTTAATAGTATTATAAACATCTCACACTGTATGGTTTGTCTTTTCACTTCCTTAATATCTTATAGTTAATAGAAGTTTCTCATATCAATGAAGTCCAATTTATCAATCTTTCCTTTAAAGTTATTGCTATGCAGGCCTTTATTTATAAAATCTCTGGCCAACCCCAATGCCATTAAGATATTGTGCAATATTTTTTCCAGACTATTTTGCCATTCACATTTATATCTACAATCTAAACGAAAATCATTTTTGAAAGATAAATATTGATTTTATATGGATATTTAATTGACAAAGCGTTTATTTTATTAAAAGACTGTTCTTGCCCCACTTCTCTTTGCTGTCATAATTTTTTAAAATAAATCTAGGGTCTAAATTTATGTGGACCTTTTTATGGATTTTCTATTGTTTTTGATTAATCTCTTGGTCTATTCTTGTATCTATTGTACATTTGTGTTATTGTTGTCTCTTTATAATAATCTTGACACCATGTGTTGCAAGTCCTTTAAATTTGTTCAAGAAGAAGAAAATTACAAACTCATTTTTGTCATGAATATAGTGCAAAATCCTATGCAAATTATTAGCATTTTAAATTCAGCAATATATTAAAAGGAAAATAGACCATGACCAGATCATTACAGAAATTCAAAGTTGTTTTAATGTTAAAAAGTTGATAAATGTAATGACTATATTACCATAATAAAGCAAAAAGTCATATAGTCATTTCAATATATTCAGAAAAAAACTTTTGATAAAATGCAGTAACAATAGAAGTGGGCCTTTAAAATGAATGGATAAAGAAAATGTATCATATATACACAATGAAATATTATCAAACCTTGAAAAAAATGAAATCCTGTTATTTGCAACAACACAGATGAACCTAGAAGAAATTAATTGAAATAATCCAGGCACAGGAAAACAAGTACCATATGATCTCAAGTACCATATGATCTCACTTTTATGAGAAAATTAAAGAAGTTGAATTTGTGGAAGCAGAGATTAGAATGGTGATTATTAGAGGCAGGGTGAAGGAGAGGATGTATGTGGAGGATTGGAGAGATGTTGGTCAAAGGATATAAAATTTCAGTTGGACCATAGGAATAAGTTCAGGAGATTTATTGTTCATCATGAAGACCAATATGAATTATATGCTGTATGCTTGAAAATTGAACTATATGCTATATGCTTGCAAATTGCATAGAGGGTAGATTTAAAGGATTCTCATCATAAAAATAATTATAAATATATGAAGTAATGTCTATGTTAATTAACATGATTTAGCTGGTCCACATATTACATATATTAAAACATTTATACCAGAAATACATACAATTTTTGTCAACTAAAAATAAATGTGTTTTAAAGTAAAAAAGTTGGAATAAAAACATACATCACATACTTATAATAGAAGAGAATTCTTAATCTGATAAAGAGTAGGCATAAAAGTCCTACAACAAATATCCTTAAAATTGGGAACAAGACAAGGAAACCACTTATGTCTAACCATAACCAACATAATCTCAAAGAATAGATATTTTTAATGGAATTTTCCCAAACTTTTAGTTACTATATATCACCAAGAAATGGAGCCAAAAATACTGATCCATACATACAATAATGATACTCAAAATACCACTCTGTACTTCTTATGCAATGAAAAATCTCAATGGAAACCGAATTTGAAAAGTCAACACCCAAACCCTTCATCTTTCTCACTGGTTGAATATCAGGTTTGCAAATAGGGACTGGACCCTCCAATTCTCTCTTTGATACTGTGAAAAGACTTTGCTGACTATCAGTCTATTGATACGTAACTCCTTTCATTTGAACATCAACTTTTATTCCAAGAAAGATGAAATCCAGAAAAGATTAGTGTATTTGGAAAATGTAGAGTTAATCATAAAATCTATTCCACTTTCCCACCAAATCACAAACACCGTAAAGTATAAAAATGTTTGAAGAAAAATGGACACTGAAATTCTTTTAGACAATAGGGACTATGATATTTAAATTAGTTGAAATATAATTTTCCTCCTATATATTCTTCTGAAATACTAAATTTATACATAACTATGTCATAGATATATGACAAAACAAGGACTTTCATAGCTTTATAGTAATAAAATATGTAAGTTTTGAAATAGAGGAAGAATAGTCAATTGTATATATTTTAATTGAAAGATAGTGGACATTTTATTATAACTTCAAGCAGTTCATTATCTTTGAGAAAAAATGAACAATATATTCACTGCCTAAATATATCTAGAAATGGCAAATACATCTCACTAGTAATAAAATGACCTATTATATTAGTTTTTGAGAGGGGATGCTTTTTTATATTTTTCTACCCAAAGAAATATATAGTCCTTTCTTTATTCCCTATGTTAATACCATAATCTGCTCTGAAAGGATAAAAAAAGTGATAAAAATAGTAGGAATGAACTAGAATATAAATGTTTTGACACAATGACTATGCAAATGACATGAAATTTATGTGAACCAGCTTGATGAAAGTATTTCAAAATGTATATGAGGACACTACACTGTACCCCATGTTTGCATTAATGTATACAGCTATCATTTAATAAAAATTGTCAAAAAAATAGTAGGAATGTTATTTCAGCTGTTTGTGCTATTTTCACAGTACATGCAAGCAGCTTTTAATTATGTCAAACTCGGGCACCTTTACCTAGAGGTAGGGCTTTTTCCAGCAACCATTACACGGTAATGGGCAGTCTCTAAAATAGAGTATTGGGGATATCTATACTGTGTACAAGAAGAAGCTCAGAAACCACTGGATTTCTTGCTTTTTAGTTTGGAGAAAAGTTTCTATTTTTTCCACTTGGTCTGCTGAGAATAGCTATTGTTATATAAATAAAGATGATTGAGCACCAAAAATAAAACACATACTGATTGGATCAGATGACAAGGTGTTTTTGGATCAAAGGCCATACTGAAAGATGTATGCATTCTCCAAATGTCACCCATGAAAAAAAACCTCTGTAGAATAAGGTATAGAGTTAAAGAAATTGTGCTTTAAAAGGCTGCTAGCAGGATTAGCTAAGTGCATTCTAAGTAGAGTAAACCCTTTGGTTTACTCTACTTAGATAGGAGGCATTATTGAATCTTCTCATTGCTGCAGCACTAGTTGCAAAAAACACCAAGACCAAAATCTTAAGAGCCTGGTTAGTTATCCTGTATTTAGGCAAGGCATTGCTTGAAGATTTCTGAGTGCACATTCCTTTTTCTCCAGAACAGTGTACATGACCACTGCATGCTCATTAAGAGCATGGCTCACTAAGAGTATATCATTCTATCATTCTTGGCTCGCAAAGAGTGTATCATTCTAATATTGACTAAAATAAAATTAGATATAAAACAGCTATACTTATAATATTCACAAAAAAAGAATATGCAAAGAGAAAATGAAGTTTCCTCTTGATTATTTATGAGTGTTTCTACTCTCATGGCATAATATAGTCATTTCAAGAATCATCTTCATGATCCTTAAGTCACAGGATTATTCTTAGTTTCAATGTGCTATGTGATAAAAATTGTCTTTGGTTATTAATTTTAGAACTTCATTAGAAAAGACAACATATATTAACAAAAATATGTTGTTTCACTAAAATCTATGAGTGAGTTCACTAAAATCTTCATTTTTTTCTAGGTGAGAACAATCAACATTTTACTTTCTATGAAGTACATGGGTAATAATTGTTACAACCAGCCACTGTTATTTGAGATTTGGAGGAATGACGGCAGCTAGCATTAGGCATTCAGGGAGTGTGGAACATGAGTAGCAAAAGGATTGCATTGTCCTAAGCCATGTTCCACCCTTGCTCTTGTTCTCTTCCCAATAGCTTCTTCACTGCTCCCTTCACATCCTTATTTCTCAAAGTGTACATGAGGGGATTGAGCATTGGAGTTATGAGTCCATAGAAGAGTGCAAGAAGCTTGCCCTTCAATTTGGCTGAGTTGCTCTTGGGTGCCATATACGCATAGCCACTAATGGCAGAACCATAGAACATAATGACTACCAGCAGATGAGACCCACATGTGTTGAAGGCCTTCTTGCGACCCTCAGAAGATTGGATTCTTACTACCGCTCTGACAATGTTGATGTAAGAGAAAAGAATTAATCCAACTGGGATAACCTTTATGATCACGACAGCCGCATACATCTCCACTTCATTGATCCTAGTGTCAACACATGATAACTGAAGCATGGCAGGTACCTCACAGAAGAAATTCTCCACCCTGTATTGACCACAGCGAGGTAACAAGAAAGTCAACACTGTCTGTACCAAGGAGTTGCTGAAACCTGTTACCCAAGCCACTGCTGCCAGTTTTTGGCATAGGCGAGAGTGCATGATAACTGTATAATGGAGAGGCTGGCAAATAGCTACATAACGATCAAAGGCCATTACAGAGAGAAGTATGCATTCGGTGGATCCTAGACCAAGGAAGATGAAAAGTTGAGCTATACATCCCATGTAGCTGATGTTTCTCCGGTGGCTCTGTATATTTATCAGCATCTGGGGGACAGTGGATGTAGTATAGCAGAGGTCCAAAAAAGAGAGATTAGCCAGAAAAAAATACATAGGGGTATAGAGTCTGGAATCAATGCGAGATAAGACAATGATGGCTGAGTTCCCAAGGAGAGTCATAATGTAGAAGATGGAGATGGCCATAAAAAGAACCATTTCTAGTCTGGGCCATTCAGAGAAGCCTACCAGGATAAAGCCCTTGGGGTGAGAGATGGTATTATTGAATCTTCTCATTGCTGCAGCACTAGTTGCTAAAAACAACAAGGCCAAAATTTTAGGAGGCTGGTTATCCTGTATTCAGAATGAAATGTTGACTCACAAACCTGCATGCAATAGAAAAACTGGATAAGGGCTGCTGAAACAAATATACACAGTAATATGTTTCCTATTAATGTTTCATTAAGAAAAATTAACATTAACAATTATGTATCTGTATTTTAGCAACTATATTTTAGTTTATGATCTTCACTTCATAAACTCACTAAATAAAGAGATTTGACAAAAATAAAGGTAGTAAATATGTGTTGCAAAATATGTATTATAAAAAGATTTGCATCTGTTAAGACTGAGGAAATAGTCTTCATTGGAGCTTCATTACATCTAATTTACTCAGTATGCTTTCTAGCTTTATTTCTTTTAATTCCACATATTTTCTCTCAAAACAGCAGATGCTGCCATGGATGTGGAGAGAAAGGAACACTTTTACACTGTTGGTGGGACTGCAAATTAATACAACCTTTTTGGAAGGAAGTATGAAGAACCCTCAAAGAACTCAAGCTAGACCTCCCATGTGATCCTGCAATCCCATTCCTGGGGATCTATCCTGAAAGAAAAAAATCTTTTTACCATAAGGACACTTGCACTAGACTATTGCAGCTCAAATTATAATTGCCAAAATGTGGAAACAGCCTAAATGCCCACCAACTCAGGAATGGGTTAACAAGCTGTGGTATATGTATAATGTGGGATACTATTCAGCCATTTAAAAAGATGGAGACTTTACATCTTTTGTGTTAACCAGGATGTAAGTAAAACACATTTATTCTTAGGAAAGCATCACAAGAATGGAGAAGCAAGAATCCTATGTACTTGATTCTGATCTGAGGACAATCAATGACCTAATACATGATGGGGGGTGGGGGAAGGGGAGAGCAGAGGGAGGGGAGGAGAGAGGGGAGTGGGGGTCTCGGTGTGTGACATGCCTTTTGGGGGTGGGACACAATTATAAGAGGGACTTTACCTAACAAATGCAATCAATGTCACCTGGTTCTTTGTACCCTCAATGAATCCCCAACAATAATTAAAAAAAACTTTAAAAATTAACAATATATTTTCTAGCTACCTTTTTAAAGTATTTCTACTAAGAAGATGGAAATTACCCCGATGAAAGGCACTATCAGTTAGCAAAGTATATTCTCCTTTTTGATTACTGTCTTTTCCCTTTCTGCTTACTGTAATTAAGTTAATACAGATAAGACTCCAAGGACCCACTCATGGAAGTAATTTATGAAGGTATGTAGCAAGAGATAATTGGTAGGGGCTAACATGACTAGTACTAACAGCACAAAAATTTTTACTTATTTTGCTTATGTTAAAAAAAACTGCATTTGTGTCAAGTAATATATATTCACATCAGATAACGTGAACTACAAAAAATGTTTTTGGTTTCCATGGATGGTCTTACTATTGACCGTTTAGCCACACATTCAAGTAGAAAAATTCTCAAAATAGCCTTTCTTATAATTCAACTTCACTAAATCTTTTGTTGTTGGGGAAAAATATGCCTACACAACGAATTTTGTAGCAAAGTGTGAAAAAGTTGTGAAAAATATTTTTAAAAACATTCACTAGTATTTGCCTTGGGTGTGACAATAACCAAATATACGATCATGCACATGTATACACACACATATATGCACTATTTTTATGCTTCATTTTCCTTATATATAAAACAAATAATTCAAGTCAGAATGCTTTTTCAAATTTTTAACTATGTGCAAGGCATCACATAAATATAAGTATTATTTTTAAAATGTCAATAACAATAATCATTTATTATTCTGAGTGAAGGGCTTTTATAAGCACTTCACATGTAGAATTATACTATTTAATTTTTAAATAATTTTTGTTTATTTTCAAGATTGTCTTATGTAATTATTTTCATTAACCATTTAGTCCACAAGTTTAGACAGTTTTAAATGGTTTCAATCTATTTGTTACTATTTTTATTTTTTATTTTATTTTTATTTATTTTATTTTTTATTTTATTAAGTCAAATACACATAGATCATGAATACATTCATGCATATTTGGGGTACAATGTGTGTTACTATTCTTAAACTGACAGATAAAATTATGTGGATTTATCATGAACAACCCAATGTTTTGAAGTATATATAATTATGCAATGACTAAATCTAGCTAATTAACATATGCATTACCTCAAATAGTTATAGTTCTTGTGGTGAGAACACTTAATGTCCACCCTCTTAGCATTTTTCAAGAATACAATATATTGTTATTAACTATAGTTACCATGTTGTACAACAGATCTCTTGAACTTAATCCTCTTATCTCACTTAAGAAACTTTGTATTCTTTGACCAGCATCTTCCTAACCAACTGCTTCAGCCCCTCTTAGCCACCATTCTACTCTCTGGTTCTGAGATCAATTCTTTTAGATTGTACCAATGAGTACAATTATTATTTGAGATTATTATTTGTCTTTCTGTGCCTTGTTTACTCAACCCACACAAATTCACTGTTGACACCAATTTACAGAAAAAGACACTGAGTTTCAGTTTTTGGCTGGGGCTGTGTTTGAACCTGCCACCTCTGGCATATGGGGCTCGTGCTCTACACCTTTGACCCACAGGCACCACCTGATGCTGAGTTTCATAAAGGTTAAATAGCTTGCTTGCAATCATATAGATAGTAAATGGCAGAGAATTCCTCAGATTCCTGGTCTCCCTCAGAGAAAATCCTGTGCTTTTAACTACTATTTTATGTAGTCACTAGGATTAATGAATAAACTGCACCCTGTAAAGAATCAAACATTCACTTAGTAACCTATTTTATTTATAACATTGGATATTATCTAGTTAAAAACCAGATCTTTCATCCCTAGTTATCTTCATGCTTGAATTTAAGGTTACTCTTTGGGTTGAATTTAGAAATAATAAATCACATTAGGCAAGGTAGGATTTACTCTGGGGAAAAAAAAAGAAGTGAGCTAGTTAATAAACAGTACAAGAAAATAATAAAGTTAACTAAAAAGTAAAAATATTTGGAACAAAAAATATCTTAACATAATTTCAGGTATTTACTATCCTGAGATTCAATTATTTTAAAATTCTATTAAGTTCATAAAATGATCAGTTTATAAAGAAATTTACAGTGTCAAAAGATTACTATTTAAATAAAATGTTTCATAAGAAAAATTTTTCAACATCACCAAGAATTTAAAAAATTTTAAAATGCTATTTTTAAAGAATAACATTAATTTAGAAATATATTCTAAAGCAGGTAATAATCAGGTTATATACATAGAATATATGCTTTAGAATATATTTATAAATAAATTTATATATTTATAAATTATAAATATTTAAATGCCAGATATGACCCAATTGGTACATTGAAAAATTAGATAAAATAATCTTAATGTTTAGAATAGAGAATTGTTGAATATATTTTACTTATTCATTGATTAGAGTATTATATAGTCAATAAATTTTGTTTTAAATATGCAATGCTGTCACACAATTCTCACAATATCTTAACACATGAAACAGGCATAATATAAAATATAAAGTATTTTTCTCATATTAGTGAGATATATGTAAATATATACATACAAAAGCATAAGAAAACACAAAGCAAAAATGATAAATGAAATAATCACTGGGTTTGAGACTATTACTGATTTTTCTTATACAATTGTTACCCACTTTTCCAAATTTCATTCAGTAACTGGGCATTCTTTTTATAAGGGGTAAATCCAATAGTCCCCTCTTTTCCTCAGAATACTTTTCAAGGCCCTCAGTGGATGCCTGAAACCACTGATAGTACTAAACCCTGTATATACACTATGTTTTTTCTTATACTGTACATACATACCTACGATAAGGTTTAATTCATAAATCAGGCACTGTAAGAGATTAATAACAACTCAATAAAATATAATAAGTAAAACAATATACTACAATAAAAGTTTTGTGAATGTGGTATCTCTCTCTCTCAAAATATCTTGTTCTAACTTATTTTCAGACCACAATTAACAGTGGGTAACTGAAGCCACAGAAAATGAAATTGCAGATAAGGGGAGACTACTGCATATAATAGATGTTATTAAACAAGGCACTTTAAAGTTCTTGTTATTGGGTTCTTGTTACAATGTTTCCACTGCCATACAATATATGCATATGATTTTGTGTTTTACATCTCCCCTCTCAGGACCCATGATTAACCAACAGTTACTGAGAGTGAAGCCTATATATAATCTATTATACAGTTTTACATCCTTGGGCAATTAACTCAAGTAACTGTCACAGGATATTATTAGCGAGATTCAATATGTTGATATAAAAAATCATAGAGTTGAGCAAAATGAAATATTTTGATGCCAATTGGTTGTTTTTGTTGTAGTGATTGTCTTTCCATGATGACTAAAAGTATTTTAGTTACCTATTTCTTTATTATGAATTACATTTAATACATACATTAATTCATATATGTAGAATTATTTGGCAGTCAGCAAGAAAAATTGGAAGTTTAATTCCTTTGGGTTAATGTATTATCCTGCTAAAATTTATACTATTTTCTTGTATACATTTTTCATCATCCACTTTGAAATTTTTTTGATATAAATAGGAGAATATGTTATGGAAAGAAGTCATTGTATGTTGTATGAAAACTTGGATTCATAGGTGATCATCAGTAATGTCCAATCACCTTTTTTCCTCTGTTGCACAATGAAAGAATAAGAGTTGTCTTCAGCTACAAGTAAATACACAATGACTAATAAAAGCTGATTAGCAAAGAAAAAAAAAAAAACAATCAAAAGGCCCAGGCATAATTTTTTGTGATATCCAACACCATGGTAAGCAATAAAAGTCCTCACAAAATTAGCATGTGGTCCACAGGCTTCAGATTGGACATCCCTGAATTTTTAGGCAGTGTATAAGAACTGCTAGACCTGAAAATCATCACAAAGGTGAACAAGGCAATGAAAACAGAAATGTCGTCCCCAAATTTCACCTAATTAAAAATTTTGTCCATGGTCAAGTGTAACTTCTACCACTTCCACCGCTTCTACCACTTCAAAGAATATTATTCACTTTTAATTGCAGGAAGATGCATTCTGATTTTAATGTTTCCTGACAAGAATCAACTTCAAGGATGACTTTTATTATACAGGAACAGGTTTCAAAGAATAATCATCATATATTAAGTCTAAGCTGGAGATGTGATCAGAAAAATAATTTTTGCATACTACTTAATCTGAAAAAAACCTCATAACAATAATTCAAAAAGATTTTTCCTTGTGCTAATAGTATAAGATAATTTTTTTCTTCCTTTTCAGTAGAAGATGACAGAATTGTGAGCAAGATCCATAATCAAACTGCTTTTGAAAGCAAGCATATCTATTTGTACCATGTGTGTCACTTAACTGGTATAATTACAAACTTATTGAAATATTTCTAATGTGTATATCAGGAAACTTCCTATACCCTTCTGTTACATTGCAAAAATGAATTTGTAGTACTGCTAAATCCATTGGTAAACCTTTTCAGATTAAGTGATAAAAATATGTATAACTATGACTCCACGGTAAATAGGAACTCACTCACTCAATTATTTAAGTAATTTCTCAAACATCTAAGCTAATTTCTTACCACATCTACATTGCATTAGAAGAGGAAAGGATTGGTTCATGCTCTAGAAGAATTACCTAACATAATTTCCCTTGTCTGTCAGTTAGCTATCCCCATAATCAACAATCCTAGAAATAAAAAAAAGAAAAATTACTAAACCTAAAAATACCTACTCACTCTTGAATTCACATACAAACATCACTATTTTTTTCTTCTTTAACTGTACATAAATTTTATTCTTGATGAAAAATTATTTTTAATTCACCTACCATAATGACACCTCTCCTACTGGTACCGGTAGTCATTCCCTCCATAAGACAAGCTTCTTTATTGTCAAAATGATGGTCCTGTAAGCTAAATTTTCTGTCTCTATGATATAAAAAAGTATAAAAAGCAGAAGTATGACAACTTCCCCTCTATTGGAACTGGGGTTCCTTGTCCTCTGAAAGAAGTTATCTCTGAAGTTGTGTTATGCTCCTTATTTCTCAGCTTTACTCTATTTTTCCAATTCTGAAGTAATGATTCACTTTCTGTAGTGGCCCTCAGACTGATCTTTATATCTAAATCCCATCACACTATTGACTCTATTCAACTTTTATGCCATGTTTGAAAGAATGTAAGGATATCTAGAATCTCTTTGTCCTTTACTCCTTAGGGAATAGATTGACTTTGGGGTGGTGGTGTGCTAGAAATTTTGACCTTGGGGATACAATCTCCCAGATGTAATTAAGCAGCACTCATGAAATAGGAACCACGGGGAAAATATAAAAAAATAGCATCATAAACTGCTTACAGGCAAATGGATTCTGCATAATTCTTCTATTTTATTTTCTTACTATAAAATTAATTCTGAATTTCAAATATATATATAATATATTCTTTATGTTATTTTATACCTGTATGAGTTATAACACTTTAAGTCAATTTTCAGATTCAAGGAAAATTTCAAATTTAATCAGAATGGTCATAAAGCCCTTTTATTATAATATTTTTTTAAGGAATCAATGGTTCTTTTAGGGCGTAGTGAGAATTATAGGGGAAAACACATTTTGGGGATTGAGTTTTAAATCCATAGGCCTTTTTCATAAAAATATAATTAACCCATTACTTAACTCATTAATAATCTTAAAATAAATATTTAGTGTTTACTTTGGGCTAGACATTTTTTATTAGAGCTTAATATGAATTGCATCATTTGGTTTTACCCAGAGCCTCATCAATATAACATGTTGTTAAAAATTTTAGAATTTTAAGGAAACACTTTTACACTGTTAGTGAGACTGCAAACTAATATAACCTTTTGGAAGGAAGTATGGAGAATCCTCAAAGAACTCAAATTAGACCTTCCATTTGATCCTGCACTCCCATCACTAGGCATTGCCCAGAAGAAAAAAAATCATTTTATCCTAGGACATTTGTACCAGATTGTTTATTGCAGCTCAATTTACAATTGCCAAGATGTGGAAACACCTAAATATCCACCAACCCAGGAATGGATTAACAAGCTGTGGTATATGTATTATATACCACATATAATTATTAGAACCATTATATAGTACCGTGGAATACTATTCAGCCATTAAAAGTATGGAGATTTTACATCTTTTGTATTAACCTGGATAGAGTTGGAACACATTCTTCTTAGTAAAGTATCACAAGAATAGGAAAAAGAATCTCTATTTAACAAATGGTGCCGGATGAACTGGCTGGAGACCTGCAGAAGACTGAAACTGGATCCACACCTTTCACCACTTACTAAGATAGACTCTAACTGGATTAAAGATTTAAATTTAAGACATGAAACTATAAAAATTCTAGAAGTGTAGGGAAAACTCTTAAAGAAATCAGCCTGGGCAAATATTTTATGAGGAGGACACCCTCAGGCAATTGAAGCAACCAAAAATACACTACTGGGACCTCATCAAATTAAAAAGCTTCTGCACAGCCAAGAACACAGTAAGTAAAGCAAGCAGACAGCCCTCAGAATGGGAG
>NW_003852618.1:358844-369537 GCF_000181295.1 Otolemur garnettii
GATGGGCACTTGGGCTTCTTCCATGACTTGGCAATTATGAATTGAACTGCAATGAACAATCTGGTGCAAATATCTTAATTGAAAAATTATTTTTGGTCCTTTGGATATACATCTAGACGAGGAATTGCAGGATCAAATGGCAGGTCTACATTTAGATCCCTGAGTGTTTTCCAAAATTCCTTCCAAAAGGAACATACTAGCTTGCATTCCCACCATCAGTGCAGAAGTGTTCCCTTTTCTCCACATCCATACCAATATCTGTAGTTTAGGAATTTTGTGATGTGGGCTACTCTTACTGGAGTTAGATGATATCTCAGAGTAGTTTTGGTTTGCATTTCCCTGATGATCAAAGATGATGAGCATTTTCTCATGTGTGGGTAGACCATGCACCTGTCATCTTCAGAGAAGCTTCTATTCATGTCTCTTGCCCATGATGAAATGGGATCACTTGTTTTTTTCTTAGTAATAAATTTGAGTTCTCTATAGATTCTGGTTATTAGACCTTTGTCAGAAATATAACTTGCAAAAGTCCTCTCCCATTCTGAGGACTGTCTCTTTGCTTTACTTAGTTTGCTCTTGGCAGTGCAGAAGCGTTTTGATTTGATCAATGCCAGTAATGTATTTTTGACATTGTTTCAATTGCCTGAGTGTTCTCATAAAGTATTCTCCCAGGCCAATTTTTTCAAGCACTTCCCCTGTATGCTCTGTGAGAATTTTTATAGTTTCATGTCTTAAGTTTCAGTCCTTTAACCAGTGAGGGTCTATTTTTGTTAGAGAACAAAGGTATGGGTCCAGTTTCAGTTTTCTACAAGTCACCAGTCAATTCACCCAGCACCATTTGTTGAATAGGGAATATTTCCCCCAATTTATAGTTTTAATAGGCTTATCAGAAATCAAATGATGATAAGTGTCTGGGTTCACCTCTTGGTCTTCAATTCTGTTCCATATATCTACCTCTCTATTTTTGTACCAGTACCATGCTGTTTTGATCACTATCAATGTATAATATAGTCTGAAGTGGTTTAATTTGTTTAATACATTTTCCTCATTTTCTCATGCATACAAAAATGTAAAAACCATAAGTATATATGGCTCAGTGAATTTTTAGAGCAGACAGACCTTTGCAAGCAGTACACAGAGCCAAGAAAGAATATATCCCCTACACTAGAAACTCCCCTCTGTGCTTCTTTCCTCTTAGCACACCCTCAAATACCATTAAAAGCATAAGTCAAATTTGTTTGTTTTAGAAATTTAGGCAATTGAACTCATGTTAATATGTACTATTTTGTATCTCTGTGTTTTGTTTTGTTTTGTTTTTTTGCTTAACATTATGTATATGATTCATGTTCACATTTGCTTTTGCATGTACTATGATAACCAGACCCCCTTGATTCCCCCCTAAGACCAGTGGGGAACAATCGTCCTACCCTTGAAAAGGAAATGTCTCCTAAGTCTTTTAGCCTCAGCCCCCACAAGTGTGGAGAAGTTAAGTTCTGGGAAGAAACTTGAAGATCAGAAAAGGAGGAAGGAAGGGATTGGTTCCAAATAAAACCCCAGGTGAAAAGGTCCCAAGTTATTCACAGAAACTTACCCAACACTTGTGCCCCCACTTGACACCCTTTTGAACTGTGTCTTGTGATTTGTGAGTTAATGTACTTTAAGTCAGCATGAACCCCCAACTCTGAGTTGTGTAAGCCCTTATGATGTACCCCTGCCTTATGACTCCTGAGTTATGAGCTAAGGCATGTACCCTTGCCTTGTGACCCCTGAGCTGTGTTGAACTGTGCTAATTCAATGATTGGCTTCTGTATTGCGCTAGCTTGCTGACCATGCATGACTATGCAGAATAACAGTATATAAACCTTGTGAATTTGCCATTCGTTGCTGCTTGTTGGCCCACCACTAGAGCCCCCTGTAGGTGCACCTGCAGGTGTATTAAATTCCTAATAAATTTCTATTAATTAATTACATCTGAAGTGGGGTCCATCCTTCTCTTAGCTGCTTGGGACATAACAGTACCATTCATTCTCATCACCTTATACTTCCACATTTATGAATTCAACACAATTTATCATTCTTCTTATACTTGCATGGTTTCATTTGGAGGCCATTAAAAATAATGTTTATATATTGGAGTGGAGGTAAGATAGCTGACTGAGCCAGCTTTTCACAGAGGCTCCCATCCAGAAGGAGAGTTAAAGGACAGAAGTTTAGCAAGTAAGCCTATGGTCTGGAGCTGAGCCAAGAGAGAAGGTTGAAGAACACACATCAACCCTGCTGAGGCAAGCTGCGACCCCAAGGAAACAAACAATAGGTACAAAATCCATCACCAAGTGGATGGGAGTCCCCTCCCCCATGAGAACAGCTTGCAGTATACTTTCTACAAATAAGCAAGCAGAGTCCAAACATCTTCCCATTTTAACTCACAGAATAGACCCTCTAAAGAAAGGACCTCCTTCCCCTACTAGGGTGTCATGGCACTCTCTTGCCAGGTATAAAACTGTGTATATTCCCTATCTGCAATTCCAAACTCCCACCACTCCCCTCCACTCTCACTCTGAGGTCTGGAAGTCTGTCCCCCATGGAGTCCAGATTCTTGGGCATTTTCTCGAGAGATGTAGATGAGGCATGGGCTGTTGCTGGTCTGTGCTGATTCTGTGGTACAGGAGTAAGTAGAAGATGGTCAACTGAGAGGAAACATTACAGGAGAGAGGGTGCCCTGAGGCACAGAGCAGCAGCTATAGTGGTGGGAAAAATAGGGCTCATACCCCTGGGAATATTCCAGAGAGAAACTCTCTGTCTCTCTGAGCAAACAGAGGAAGCCAGGCATCTTCTCCTGTGGCAGCCATTGGCAGAACAGATCTGGGATGGAAACGCAGGCCCTGTGAGTAAAGGCTATGCCTGAGGCAGTACCAGCCTGGGCTGAACATGAAAACTACAACATGCTCATGCACAGAGACAGCAGACTCCCAGGGCCAGGCTGCCCCAGAGGACTGCTGTACTGAGTCTGAGATGCACCTGGCCCTCAGGGGATCATAGCTGAGACAAAGGTGGGCAGGCAAAGGCTGTAACTGACAGCTGAGTGTGAGCTCTAAACATGCCCACCCAAATACAGACTGTAGCTGAGACCAAGCAGCAGCACAGACTGGGGATGAGTCACAGTTTCTGTGAACTCAAACAGCATCTGATCTGCAGAGGAATATAGCCAGGACAGAAACAAATCCTGTGAGGTTGTTCTGTTCTGTCAGCAACCTCAATCAGGGACAGAGCTGAAACTGAATGAACTGACCCAACCTCCATTAACCACCTGAGGTTGTCAGGCCTCACCTCCCCCTGCTGAATAGTGGCAGAGAGCGGTGGCCTGGCTGAGGAGACATAGATCTCCCTGTGACTCAGGCAGGTGCAAACTCCTGGAGCATTGGCTCATTGGAGGGAACTGGGTCACAGCCCTGTGGGGTTACCAGTGACTGGGTGTGACAGAGGTGCAAGGTGGGGAAAGGGGTATCAACCTTCCCAGACTAAATTATTTGCTGGGTGGGTCCTTCTGACCTCATGAAGCACCAGAGCAAGTCATACTTGAGCTGCCATCAGACCATTGCTACCGAGTTTCCAGAGACCTTTTGAACTCTCCCACCTGAGACCAGTGCTGCCTGGATTTGAACCTCTTAAACTGGCCCAATCACCTGAGGACTATCCAAAGTGGTACCCTGGGAATGTGATTGTGTGAAGGTTTGATTTTCCTTCTCCAATTGTGCCTGTGGGAGGGTAGGGTCACTTAATTGCTGGTATTTCTCCACAGCTGAGACTTCAACCCAGAATAACTGATTCACTACAGTAGGACAGAGACTGACTGAAAACAAGACAGAACCACTTAACCCCACCACACTAGGCAGAACCCCAGTTTTTCAGGCTGTAGCACTGTACGAGTCCTTGGCAAAGCTCTAGGGGAGAAGGAACAGACACCAGTTCCAGCTCTTGGGCAAAGGGCTGGTTAATCACTACTCCTGGAGCCCCCAACCCAACTTCTCTTTATCTACTCATCTAGCCAAATGGTGTAAAATAATCATAGGGCAGAATCAGTGGAAAAACTCCAGTAACATGAATAACCAGAGTAGATCAACTCCCCCAAGAAACAATATGGCGGACACAACTGAAGATCCTGTTTATAAACAGATGGCTCAGATGTCAGAAATTTAATTCAGAATTTGGTTTGCGAATAAGGTTAATAGAATAGAGGTTAAGTTGGAATTAGAAATTCAAGGAGCATTTCAAAAGTTGTCTCAAGAACTCAATGAATTCAAAGACAAAATCACCAAAGATTTTGACACATTGAGACAAGAACTCCCAGACATCAAAGATCTGTGAAATACAGTAGAGTCCCTCAGGAACAGAATAGAGCAGGCAGAAGAAAGGATTTCTGACATTGAAGACAAAGATTCAGAATGCTCCCAAACTCTCAAAGAGAAAGAGAAATGAATAGAAAAAATGGATCATTCTCTGATAGACTACTGGGATAATTCAAAGAAAACTAGTATTTGCCTTACACAAATCCCTAAAGGCAATGAAGTTGCTTTGCAAAACTCAGAGGTTCTTCTTCATGTGATTATGAAGAGAACTTTCCAGACATGCCAAGAGATTATGAGATTTAGATAGCAGACAGTTTCAGAACCCCAGCACAACTCAACCCAAGTAAGACATCCCCTGGGCACATCATAATTAACTTCACTAAAGTTAATACGAAGGAGAAAATTCTGAAAGCAGCCAGATGTAAGAAAACCATAACCTACAAGGGGAAGAATATTAGAGTGACTGCAGATCTCTCTGCTGAAACTTTTCAAGCTAGAATAGGGTGGTCATTAACTTTTAATCTCCTAAAATAAAATAACTTTCAACCCAGGATCCTGTATCCAGTTAAACTGAGTTTCCTTTATGATGGAGAAATTAAATACTTCAATAATATTCACATGTTGCAGAAATTTGCCATAATTAAACTAGCTCTCCAGGATATTCTCAGACCTGTCCTCCATAATGACCAGTGCAATCCTCCCCCACAAAAGTAAACTCACTCAGAAACTTTTGATCAAATGCCAACTTCCACAGTGGCAAAAGGATTAAAAATGCCCACTGGACTTTTGAAAAACTTGATACCCAAAATTCCACCAGGCTTATCAATATTCTCAATTAATGTGAATGCCTTAAATTGTCCCCTAAAGAGATACAGGTTGGTTTACTGGGTACAAAAACTAAGGCCAGATATCTGCTGCATATAAGAAACTCATCTTACATTAAAAGATAAATAGAGACTGAGGGTGAAGGGATGGTCATCTATGTTCTAGGCAAATGGAAAGCACAAAAAAGCAGGTCTTGCAATTTTATTCGCAAATACAATAGGCTTTAAACCAACAAAAGTAGGGAAAGATAAGGATGGTCACTTTGTATTTGTTAAGGGCAACATGATGAGATGTCAATTATTAACATTTATGCACCTGACCAGAATGCACCTCAATTTATAAAAGAGACTCTAATAGACATGAGCAACTTGATTTCCTGGAGCTACATAATAGTTAGAGATTTTAACACTAGTTTGGCAGTGTTGGATAGATCCTCCAATAAGAAGCTTAGCAAATAAATTTTAGACTTAAACTTAACCATTCAACATTTGGATTTAACAGACATCTAAAGAAAATTTCATCCTAACAAAACTGAATACACATTCTTCTCATCAGCCCACCAAACATACTCCAAAATTGATCACATCTTAGGTCACAAGTCTAACCTCAGAAAATTTAAAAGAATAGAAATTATTCCTTGCATCTTCTTGGACCTCATGGAATAAATGTTGAACTCAGTAACAACAGGGATCTGCATACTCATACTAAAACATGGAAGCAAAATAACCTTTTGCTGAATGACAGCTGGGTCAGAGATGAGATTAAGAAGGAAATTACTATATTTTTGGAACAAAACAATAATGAAGACACTTATTATCAGAACCTCTGGGATACCACAAAGGCAGTCCTAAGAGGGAAATTTATAACATTGCAAGCCTTCCTCAAGACAATGGAAAGAGAGGAAGTTAACAACTTAATGGGACATCTAAAGCAACTCGAAAAAGAAGAACATTCCAATCCCAAACCCAGCAGAAGAAAAGAAATAACCAAAATTACAGCAGAATTAAATGAAATTAAAAACAAAAGGATTATACAACAGATCAATAAATCAAAAAGTTGGTTTTTGAAAATGTCAATAAAATAGATAAACCTTTGGCTAACCTAACCAGGAAACAAAAAGTAAAATCTCTAACTTCACCAATCAGAAATGGTAAAGACGATATAACAGCAGACCCCTCAGAAATTCAAAAAATCCTTAATGAATATTACAAGAAACTTTATTATCAGAAATATGAAAATCTGAAGGAAATTGACCAAATACTTGGAAGCATGCTACCTCCCAAGACTTAGCCAGAATGAAGTGGATATGCTAAACAGGCCTATATCAAGCTCTGAAATAGCATTAACTATACAAAATATCCCTAAAAAGAAAAGCCCGGGATCAAATGGTTTCACGTCAGAATTGTACCAAACCTTTAAAGAGGAACTAGTACTTATATTACTCAACCTTTTCCAAAATATAGAAAAAGAAGAAATACTACCCAACACATTCTATGACGCAAACATCACCTTTATTCCCAAACCAGGAAAAGACCCAACAAGAAAAAAAAATTATATAGCAATATCACTAATGAATATTGATGCAAAAATATTCAATAAGATCCTGACAAATAGAATCCAGCAACTCATCAAACAAATTATACACCATGACCAAATGGGTTTTATCCCAGGGTTGCAAGGCTGGTTCAATATATGTAAATCTATAAATATAATAATATCACATAAACAAACAAAGACTAATTGGCTCTCTCAATTGATGCAGAAAAAGCTTTTGATACTATCCTGCATCCTTTCATGATCAGAACACTTTAAGAAAATGGGTATGGAAATGAGTATAGACATTTCTTAAACTGATAGAGGTCATCTAAGCAAACCCACAGCCAATATCGTATGGAATGGAGTTAAATTGAAATCATTTCCACTCAGATCAGGAACCAGGCAAGATTGATCATCATCTCCATTGCTCTTTAACATTGTAATGGAAGTTTTAGCCATTGTAATTAGGGAAGAAAAGGTGATCAAGGGTACCCATATAGGGTCAGAAGAGACTAAACTTTCACTCTTCACAGATGATATGATTGTATATCTGGAAAACACCAGGGATTCTACTACAAAACTCTTAGAAGTGACCAGGGTATACAGCAGTGTCTCAGGTTATAAAATCAACACTCATGAATTGGTAGCCTTTATATATACCAGCAACAGTCAAGCTGAAAAAATTGTCAAGAGCTCTATTCCTTTCACAGTAGTGCCAAAGAAGATGAAATATTTGGGAGTTTACCTAACAAAAGATGCGAAAGATCTCTGTAAAGAGAACTATGAAATTCTAAGAAAAGAAATAGCTGAAAATGTTAACAAATGGAAAAATATACCATGCTTATGGCTGGGAAGAATCAACATTGTTAAAATGTCCATACTACCCAAAGCAATATAGAATTTTAATGCAACCCCTATTAAAGCTCCACTGCCAGACTTTAAAGATCTCAAAAAATAATACTTCGTTTTATATGGACTCAGAAAAAACCTTGAATAGTGTTGCTGTCAGGTGTCGTGTGTGTTCAGTGTCGCAGAGCGTCAGGCCTACTATTGGAATACTATAGGACAAAGATGACTACCACTTTAAGATGGCAAGTAGCAAACTTCTTTATTCCTTGCTGGTTTAAATAACCAGTTCTGCATGTACACAATAATCATTCCATTACCTCAGTGACATATTGTAAAAAGACAAATTAGCTTTTGCTAAGTTCCTGTCAGACTACTAATTAAGTGATACATATGTCTGCTAGACAAGTCATACACATTTTTCTAAGTTATTTATGCTCAAAGTAGTAATTAAGGAAACAAACACTATCAACTCTATGATTGACTCTTGATAGATACGGTAACAGCCATGGGGGATGGAACTGATTGTCTATTCTTTGAAGCCTTAAGCCATCTGGAGGCAGTAATTCAATCTTGTCAATCTACAATCTGGAGGTTCCAAAAGTATGCCCATGATGCACCTACGTATACCAGCCCTCCTAGCCCTGCTCAGCTAGAGGAATGTCACACTCCTCCGCCTAGGGCAAAGGCCATAGTGGGGGTTCCACCTCAAAGAGTTTCCTAGATTGTAGAAAAACATGACTTTTATTCCTGCTCACTTTCAGAGGCAAAAGCGCCCAAATATATAGGCTTTTCACCTATAGAATAGCCAAGACATTACTCAGAAATAAAAACAAAGCAGGAGGAATCATGCTACCAGACCTCAGACTATACTATAAATTGATAGTGATCAAAACTGCATGGTACTTCCACAAAAACAGAGAGGTAGATGTATGGAACAGAATGGAGAACCAAGAGATGAACCCGGCTACTTACTGTTATTTGATCTTTGATAAGCCAATTAAAATATTTCTGGGGGGCAAAGGTTCCCTATTTAACAAATGGTGCTGGGTAAACTGGCTGGCGACTTGTAGAAGACTGAAACTGGACCCACACCTTTCACCATTAATTAAGATAGATTCTCACTGGATTAAAGATTTAAACTTAAGACATGAAACTATAAAAATAGTAGAAGAAAGTGCATGGAAAACTGTTGAAGAAATCGGTCTCAGTGAATATTTTATGAGGAGGACCCCCCAGGGAATTGAAGCAGCATCAAAAATACACTTCGAGGACCAGATCAAACTAAAAAGCTTCTAGGGTGGTGCCTGTGGCTCAGCGAGTATGGTGCCAGTCCCATATACCCAGGGTGGCAGGTGCAAACCCGGCCTGGCCAAACTGCAACAAAAAATAGCTGGGCATTGTGGTGGACACCTGTAGTCCCAGCTACTTGGGAGGCTGAGGCAGGAGAATTACCTAAGTCTAAGAGCTGGAGGTTGCTGTGACCTGTGATGCCACAGCACTCTACCTAGGGTAACAAAGTGAGACTCTCTAAAAAAAAAAAAAATCTTTGCACAGCCAGGAACATAGTAAGGCAAGCAGCAGCCCTCAGAATGGGAGAAGCTATTTGCAGCTTATGTCTCTGACAAAGGTTTAGTAATGAGAATCCACAGATAACTCAAACATATTAGCAAGAAAAGAACAAGTGATCCCATCTCAGGCTGCGCAAGGGACTTGAAGAGAAACTTCTCTGAAGAAGATAGGTGCAATACCTACAGACATATAACAAAATGCTCATCATCCTTAATCATCAGAGAAATGCAGATCAAAACTACTTTGAGATATCATTTAAATCCAGTAAGATTAGCCCACATCACAAAATCCCAAAACCAGAGATGCTGGCATGGATTTGGAAAAAAGGAACACTTCTACATTGCTGGTTGGAATGCAAACTAATTTGTTCCTTTTGGAAAGATGTTTGGAGAACACTTAGACATCTAAAAATAGACCTGCCATTTGATCCTACAATCCCTCTACTAGGTATATATCCAGAAGACCAAAAATCACATTATAACAAAGATATTTGTACCAGAATGTTTATTTCAGCACAATTCATAATTGCTAGGTCATGGAAGAAGCCCAAGTGCCCATAAACCCACAAATGGATCAATAAATTATGGTATATGTACACCGTGGAATATTATGCAGCCTTAAAAAGATGGAGCCTTTACCTCTTTCATGTTTACATGGATAGAGCTGGAACATATTCTTCTTAGCAAATGGAAGAATTTGCTTCTAAGAATGGAAGAAAAAGTATCCAATGCACTCGGCCCTACTATGAAAGCAATTTATAGCTTTCATATGAAAGCTATAACCCAAGAATATGGGGAAAGGGACAAGGGAGGGGAGGGGAGGGAGGAGGGAGGGGAGGGAAAGAGTAAGTGGTGGGATCACACCTATGGTGCATCTTACAAGGGTACATGTAAACTTACTAAACGTAAAATATAAATGTCTTAACACAACAACTAAGAAAATGACATGAAGGCTATGTTAACCAGTTTGATGAAAAAGTTTCAAATTGTATATAAAACCAGCACATTATACTCCTTGATTGCATTAATGTACAAAGCTATGATTTAATTAAAAAAATAGTATTTATATATATCACACACACATATATAAAAATCTAATTGTGCATGTCTGAGTGAATAAATATATCCATTTCTCTGAGTCTATATCTGGGAGTAAAATTTCTAGTTAACAAAGTATAGAATATATTTAGTTCTTATAGAAATTGTTAACAAGTCTCCAAAGAGTAGAAACAATTTATATTCCCACTAGTATGTATGAGCATTCATTTCTTCCATAGCTTCTTTATTTGGTAATGTCAGGTTTTTAAAGGATTATTCTTTATGTTTAGTATGTAAGAGTTATCTCATTATGCTTAATTTGCATTTCCCTCATGACTATGTGAATAAGCATCTATTCTGATTGGCCATTTTTATGTTCCCTTCTTAAAATGTCTGTTCAAGTCTTTTATCCATTTTTCTATTAGATTTTTATCTTATTGATTTCTAAAGGCTTTTTGCATATTCTAGATATGAGTACTTATAAAATAAATAGACTACAAATATTTTCCAATCTGGAGCTTTTTTTTTTTT
>NW_003852618.1:369557-370165 GCF_000181295.1 Otolemur garnettii
TTTTTTTTTTTTAAATAAATGGACTACAAATATTTTCCAATCTGGAGCTTTTTTTTTTTTTTTTTTTTACTCTTTTAATGATGTCTTCTTAACTTATAATGGACATTTAAAAATGTATGCAAATTTATAGAGAATACCGCAGTAGACCTGGTGTATCCATTACGGATCTTCCAATAATACTAAATATATATAGCCCATTTTGTCTAATCTACACTCCTTGTTACTCCAATAATTATTTTGAAACAAGTCCCAATCTTCATTTATTTCATGTATATATATTTCCACATTCATCTCTAAATTTTTTTTTATTGTTGGGGATTCATTGAGGATACACAGAACCAGATTATGCTGGTTGTTTTTGTTAGATAAGCACCCTTTTATAATTGAGTCCCACCCCCAAAAAGTGTACCACACCTCTCGTTCTCCCACTCCCTCCCTGCTTCCCTTTCTCAGCTTACCCCATCCCACACCAGGTATTAGGACCTTAATTGTCCTCATATGAGAATTGAGTAAAGGACGGTGCCTATGGCTCAAAGGAGTGGGGTGCTGGCCCTATATGCCAGAGGTGGTGGGTTCAAATCCACCCCTGGCCAAAAACTGCAAAAAAA
>NW_003852618.1:370418-388178 GCF_000181295.1 Otolemur garnettii
GGCAATTGTAAATTGAGCTGCATTAAACAGTCTAGTGCAAGTGTCCCTGTGGTAAAATTATCTTTTTTCTTCTGGGTAAATGCCCAGTAATGGGATTGCAGACTCAAATGGGAGATTTAGCTTGAGTTCCTTGAGGGTTCTCCATACTTCCTTCCAAAAAGGTTGTATTAGTTTGCAGTCTCACCAGCAGTGTAAAATTGTTCTCTTCTCTCCACATCCATGCTAGCATCTACAGTTTAGAGACTTTGTGATGAGGGCCATTCTCACTGGGGTTAGATGGTATCTCATACTGCAAAAATTATTCCAAAAATTGAGAAGGAAGGAATCTTCCCCAACATGTTCTATGAAGCAAACATCACCCTGATACCAAAACCAGGAAAAGACCTAACTAAAAAGGAAAATTATGGACCAATTTCACTAATGAATATAGATGCAAAAATTCTCAATAAAATCCTAGTGAATTGATTTAAGCTTATCATTAAAAAAATGCATCACAATCAAGTAGGTTGTGATGTAAGTATCTCAGGGTGGTTTTGATTTGCATTTCTCTAATAATCAGAGATGATGAGCATTTTTTCATATGTTTGCTAACCATTTGTGAGTCTTCTTTAGAGAAGGTTCTATTCATCTCAATTGCCCAGTGATCTAAGGGATTGTTGGCTCTTTTATGTTTATTAATTTGAGTTTTCTGTAGATCCTACATATCAAGTTTTTGTCTGAATCAAAATATGCAAATATCCTTTCCCAATATGTAACTTGTCTGTTTGCCTTGGTTGTTGTTGCCTTAGCTATACAAAAGCTTTTCAGTTTCATTAAGTACCTTTGTTTATTTTTGTTGTTGTCGTGATACCACAGAAGTCTTCCTCGTAAAGTCCTTCACCAGGATGATAACTTCCAGTGTTTTCCCCACATTTTCTTTGAGGATTGTGTTTTGTACCTTAGATTTAGGTCTTTTATCCGTCTTTAACCAATTTTTGGTGAGTGGAGAAAGGTGCAGGTCCTGTTTCAGTCTTTTACATGGGAATATCCAATTCTCCCATCAATGTCTATTGAATAGGAATTCTTTCCCCCAGAGTATGCTCTTGTTTGATTTATCAAAGATTAGGTGGATGTAAGATGTTTGTTTCTTTTCCTGATTTTCTATTCTGTTCCGAATATCTATGTCTCTATTTTTGGCCCAATACCATATTGTTTTGATCACATGCCTTGTAGTACAGCCTAAAGTCTGGTAGGCTGATGCCCCTAGCTTTGTTTTTATTACTAAGAATTGCCTTGACTATAGGGGTTTTTTTCTGGTTCCACACAAAATGAAGAATTATTTTTTCCAGGTCTTGAAAGTATGATGTTGGTATTTTAATAGGGATAGCATTGAATCTGTAGATGGCTTTGGGAAGTATAAACATTTTAACAATGTTGATTCTTCCTAGCCATGAGCATGGCATGTTCTTCCATTTGTTAATATCTTCTGCTATTTCTTTTCTTAGGGGTTCATAGTTTTCTTTATAGAGGTCCTTCACCTCTTTTGTGAGTTGTATTCCTAGGAATTTCATTTTCATTGGAGCTACAGAGAATGGTATTGGGTCCTTGATTTCCTTCTCATCTTGGCTGTTATTGGCATATACAAAGGCTACTGACTTATGGACATTGATTTTATATCCTGAGATGTTACTGTATTTTTTGATGACTTCCAGGAGTCTTATGGTTGAGTCTTTGGGGTTCTCTAAGTATAAGATCATATCATTGGCAAAGAGGGAGAGTTTCACTTCCTCTGCCTCCATTTGGATGCCTTTAATTTCCCTATCTTGTCTAATTGCATTGGCTAAAACTTCCAGCACTATGTTGAATAGTAGTGGTGATAGAGGACACCCTTGTTTTGTTCCAGTCTTGAATGGAAAAGCTTTCAGTTTTACTCCATTCAGTATATTAGCTGTGGATTTGTCATAGATGGCTTCTATCAGTTTAAGAAATGTGCCACCAATGCCAATACTTTTCAACATTATAATTAGGAAAAGTTGTTGAATTTTATTGAATGCTTTTTCTGCATCTATTGAGAGGGTCATATGATCTTTGTTTTTGCTCTTATTGATACAGTGAATTATGTTTATGAATTTGCATATGTTAAACCAGCCTTGCATCCCTAGGATGAAACCTACTTGATTGTGATGTATTTTTTTAATTATAAGCTATAATCTATTCACTAGAATTTTATTAAGAATTTTTGCATCTATATTCATTAGTGAAATTGGTCTGTAGTTCTTAGTTCTCCTTTTTAGTTAGGTCTTTTCCTGGTTTTGGTATCAGGGTGATGTTTGCTTCATAGAACATGCTGGGGAAGATTCTTTCCTCCTCAATTTTTTGGAATAATTTTTGCAGTATAGGTATAAACTCTTCTTTGAAGATTTGATAGAATTCCAGTGTGAAGCCATTTGGACTGGGCTTTTTGTTGTTGTTGGGAGATTTCTTATTGTTTCTTTGATCACAGTGTTTGAAAATGGTCTGTTCAGAAGGTCTATTTCATCTTGATTAAGTCTAGGGAAGGAGTGTGATTCCAAGTATTGATGTGTTTCCTTTATATTGTCAAATTTCTGGGTATAGAGTTTCTGGTAGTATTCAGAGGTAATCTCTTGTATCTCTGTGGCATCTGTCGTTATTGCCCCTTTATCATTCCTGATTGAGGCTACTAGAGATTTTACTATTCTGTTTGTGGTAAGTCTGGTCAAGTGTTTATCTATCTTATTTACTTTTTTAAAAACCAACTTTTTGTTTTGTTAACTTTTTGAATGTTTTTTTGGTTTGTTTTCAATTTCATTAATCTCTGATTTAAATTTGGCTATTTCTTTCTTTGCTTTTCTTTTTTTTTTTTTTTTTTAGAGACAGAGTCTCACTCTATCACCCTTGGTAGAGTGATGCGGTGGCATCACATAGCTCATAGCAACCTCCAGCTCCTGGACCTAGGTGAATCTCTTGCCTCAGCCTCCCAAGTAGCTGGGACTACAGGCACTCGCCACAATGCATAGCTATCTTTTTTGTTGCAGTTTGGCTGGGGCTGGGTTTGAACCTGCCAACCTCAGTATATATATGGGGCCGGCACCCTACCCACTGAGCCACAGGCACCACCCAAATTTTGGCTATTTCTTTTCTTCTGTTTGGAGTTATATTGTTCTCCTTTTTCCAATTCTGTAAGGTGGTATGTGAGTGTGCTAATGTGTTCACTTTATGTTTTTCAAAGGTAGGAAGGAATCTAGCGTGATAAATTTTCCTCTCAGGACTGTTTTAGCTGTATCCCAGAGGTTTTGGTAATCTGTGTCTTCATTGTTGTGTTTGAGGAAATTAACAAGTTCCTCTTCAATCTCTTCCTGAACCCAACTATCATTTAGCATAAAGTCATAGTAAATCTATTCAGTAGAAATTCAGATGGTTTTCCTCCAATAGAGTTTACAGCCACTTACCAAAAAAAAACCTACATTGAGGAAATGGGAATATCTATGTCTTTAATGAAATGCTAAATGTTGAATGAAACTAACATTAATATTAGGGGACTCAAAGTGGTGACTATAGGAAAAAGAATTCCATGTATTGGTGAATTGTTGTGAGCATATATATTTCAACTCTAAGAACAACACCACAGATATCTGACTGATCTCTTCATGGAACGATTCTTGATACATGTCTTAACATTACTCTCTGTTGTTGCCAGTCACTCATCAATGGTAATGTTAGAGCTTGATGAATAAATATTTGTTATATTTATTTAACCTCCATTACTGACACATGGCCTCTTTGAACATGAACCCTTTGAGGAAGAATTTGCATGTCTGGGAATTGAGGCTGACTCAAATCCATAAAACCTTTTTGTCCACCAGATTTTTTTTTTTTTTTTTTTGAGACAGAGACTCAAGCTGTCACACTGGGTAGAGTGCAGTGGTAGCTCACAGCAACTTCAAACTCTTGGGCTCAAGAGATTCTCCTGCCTCAACCTCTCAAGTAACTGGGACTATAGGTACTGGTCACAACACCCAGCCATTTCGTTGTTGTTGCAGTTGTCACTGTTGTTTTAGCTAGCCAGGCCCAGGCTTGAACCTACCAGCCTCAGTGCATGTGGGAAAGTAAACGTTACTGGAATCAAGATTCAGAAGGTGTGTAGGTGTGTTCCCTCAGCCAGCCGGCCGCATGCACTAAGGTTGGTGGGTTCAAGCCCAGCCCTGATTTTAGAGCCAGTTCTAAGATGAGCTGCAGGTGTTGACTGTCCACCAGATTTTTGATACTATCCTCTTTAGTTGGGTACCCCTTCACAAGCATTCACGATTATTAATATTAGTTATATGATGTCACCTCCCACTTATACAGAGTGTCCATAATTGTCTATTTTACATTGCACATGAATTTTATGGACACCCTGTATTTCTCCAGTGCAAATATTTCATCTAAAGTCCAGACTTGTCTGTCTAGCTGCAACCCCCAGCTCCCTCCCATACATTCCTAGTGGATGCCTCTTCTGCCTGTCTGCCTGTGGCACTCCCTCCTCAAACATGCCCCTGCCAGAGTTGTCCCACTCTCCAATGACTACATCTGTGTTTTTCTGCTCACATGGCTCACAGCTGTTGTGGGTGTTCTCCTGGACTCCTCTTCCTCACACCCCAGATACATCAGGAGATGCTGTAAAGTCCATCCTCAAAATGTACACAGAAGCCATCACTTCCTTCAGTTTCTACTGCTCAATCGCCCTGTGCTGTCTGGAATCCTGCCCTCCTTTCCTGGTGTTTCCCTACTCCTCACTTGTCCCCTTGCCCCAGGTTCTGTTCTCAGTGCAGCAACCAAAGAAATCTTTTTAAAGGAGAGGTCATACCACATCCCTCTTCTGCTCAAAACTGTCGTCTAACTCCCCATGTCACTCGGAGCAAATATCTCACCCTTCCCACACTCTTCAGGCCTACCTGCTTTGATTCCACCTCTTACCTCATCTTCCTTTCTTTCTGTGCAACACTCCAGGCTCCTGCTCTTCCCAGAACACAGACACCTTCCTGCCCCAGTGTATTTGCTCTGGAAGTTCCTCTGCCTTGAATGAATTTGCCAGGCATCCTCATAAACAATTCATCATGTCCTTCAAATCTTTCCTGACCACCTAGCACAATAGCCACCTTTCTTGATCCAACACACCGTCTGCATCATGTTCCCAGTAACACTTACATTCTAACATAAATGCTTTCCTTATTTTCCCTGCTCATAGAATATAGTCTGTTTCTTCTCACTAGAACATATGTTCCACAATGCTTGTAATTTTTCCGTTTTTTACTTCAAGGATGTTTCCCAGATGCAAAAACAGTATATCTTATATCTGGCAAAGAGATACCAGAGAGACAAACCTCTCACACTGACATCACTGCTGGCTGTGCTTTTCTCCCCAGTGCTATTGTGTGCCCTCCCTCACTCTCTTCCACACTGACCCCTCCTGTATGCTGCAGCACACAGTGATATTTCTCTCTGGGGAATGAACAATCCTTGACTGTGGGTTCAATTTTTGAAACAAGTATAAATCTAACTTAGAGCCTGATTTATCAATCCATGAATTTGGAATGGAGCCAGCTCTAAAGATTACTTAACTAAGGTTAGGGTTCAGGGAAGAACAGAAGAGGAAATTTATCTCAGACAGAAGTGATGTGATCCTTCCTCTCTTCTAATTCCAGAATCTGGTTCCTTTAAAAAGGTCAGGTGCAACAACATGAATGCAAGTGGAGGACATCACATTCAGTGCAATAAATCAAGCACAGAAAGAGAAATATTGCACGTTCTGTCAAGTGAGAGCCCAAAATTTGATCTATAGATGAGGTGAATAAATGGTAGTTACCTGAGGCTTGGAAGGGTAGTGAGGGGTGTGTGTGAAGAGGAATTATTTAATGTGTACAAAAACACAGATGCAAGTAATAAGAGGGAGTGTTTAGTAAAATAGTTGGGCAACTATATAACCAAAACAGACTGGATGAGCAGGCTCATGCCTGTGAGAAGATTGCTTGAGTCCAGCAGATCAAGAAGATCCTGGGCAATAGTAAGGCTCCATCTCTACAAACAATTTTTTTAAAAGTTGGGAATGGTGGGAGCAACTCTAGTCTCAGCTACTCAGGAGACTGAGGCAAGAGGAAGGCTTCAGCCCAGAAGTTTGAGTTTACAGATGACACCACTGTTCTCTAGCCCAGGAAACAAAGAGAGGCCCTATCTCAAAAATATTCTTTAGACACAATGATTTATTGTATATTTCAACATAACTAGAAGATTTATTATGTTCCAACATAATGAAATGATGCTTGAGGTGCTGAATCTTAACTACTCAGATTTGATTATTACACATTGTAAGCTTATATCAAAACATCACATGTATCTCATCAATAGAGACAACTATTCTGTATTCATAAAAATTTAAAATAAATTTAAAATAAAATAATAAAAAGGTTGTGGGAAATATATAAAACACCATCTAGGAAAGCCTTAGAAAGAGGGCCAGAGCTGAACAGGTGTGAAATTTCATCTCTTCATACCATAGAGTCTCCTGTGTGTAGGGGCCACCCTGGGCCATGTGTCAGCTCCTGTGATCACAGGTCCTGCTGAGACAGGGTTCTACTGAAGGAAGCAAGGACAATGGAGCAGTGAGGACTAACTCAGCCAAGCAGTGACAACATAAAGCCTTTGGCTGACTAAGCACCAATTGGGTACAGTCCAGTCCACACTCAGCTCTTCACAGCCTTCTCCTGTCCCTACCAGCAGCAGACCCAACACAGAAAACACATGGATTCTGGAAGGTTCTCAGGTCTTCCATTTATTTCTTTTCTTTAATTTCAGTAATCTCTTCATTTAATTAACTCACCAAACTCAGGGCAAGAATTTGACAAAACAAATTGATATTCAACTTTGTATTTTCAGTAGGGAAGTAGCTTGTACATCATGAACTTAACAAGAAGAGGAGACATCCCATCCCCACACTTTAGAACAGGAAAGATGACTAGGAAAGGACACAAGTCAGTGTGGTAAAGGGAGCCACAGTAGACATGGGTGTGGGCTGGCCTTTTCACCTTCTCACGTTACTTGAACATGGATGCACAGTCATTCAGATGCCTTTGCAGATAAAGAAATGAGATGCTCTTGAAGTCACAAGGAAGAGGCATGACGAAATTCTGCATCACTCAGTTCCACACAGGCAGTTGTCTCATGCTATTAAAAAACACACTCAGGAAAAAACTCAGATCAATCATAGTAAGTGGTGACACCCTCAACAGCACACAATATACTCAAAATGTTCAAATCACAGAATCCCCACAACCCAACTGTATGTCCTCTGCCTAGTCCCTCCCATATCAGGTCCCCCTCACTTCTATAAACCAAGCAAGAATCATCAGAGCCTGTGTACTGTTGCTGCCTGGGGTAGAATAAATGAGGACTTGGTCAGAGGCCACAGAAGATGTGGCTAAATAAGGAATTATGGGGCAGGTGAGCTCCTCCACAGGCTCTTCTCTACTAGCCCGAAGGTCTCAGGAATTATTGCTCCCATACTTATAGGCAGCCTGAGCATAGCTCCTTCCTTTTTACCTGAGGGAAGAAAATGTCCTATGAGAAGTTAGAGAAAAGGCATGGTCATGAAGTCCTAAAAGAACCTCCTTATCTTGCAAACCAGAGGTTTCCAGAACTGTGACTAAAGATCTAGAGCAGGATCAAGAAACACAAAAGAAGGAAAGAATGAATCAACTGCCCTCCTGGAGGTCTGTCCTAAGCAAGGTCCTTCCCCTCTGACGATGGCATCAAGTCCCCATCACCACAACCATCTAAGTGAAACCTCTGTCTTTCACTGTCACTGGTATTTTACACAAGACTAAATGCTGGCACAAAGGACCCCAGGCTAGGTAAGAGGTGTGTGTGAATGGAATTTCACAGCAACAGAGAAAGGAACACTTCTGCCTGGGATTGAAACGCCAGTGGGATGAGAAAACCAAGACCCTTCCCAATACCCTTTCCCTACCTGAGTTCTTCCTAGACATCACAGCAGCAACCACAGCTCCAAGGAGAACCAGGCCAGCAACAATGCCCACAGTGGGGATAAGGGGCTGGAAAGATGGCTCTGGAAAAGGACATTAAGGTGAGAGGTCTGACCCCAGGCCTCAGCCCAACCTTCTTGAACAGTTTCCAAAGGTCACCTGCTTACCCTGAGAAGAGGCATGACACCCTCCCACTCTTTCCTTACCCCATCTCAGGGTGAGGGGCTCCTGCAACCCTTGGTGCTGCACATGGCATGTATATCTCTGCTCTTCTCCAAAAGACACCACAACAGCTACCCACTTCTGGAAGGTTCTGTTGTCCCCTGTAGGCCTCGTCTCTATAAACTCTGTGTCCTGGGTCTGGTCCTCCCCATCCAGTTCAGTGTGATGTCCGCAGGGTAGAAGCCCAGGGCCCAACACCTCAGGGTGGCCTCACGATCAGAGACAGGGCGGTGGGTGATGTGTGTCTTTGGGGGATCTGTGGGGAAAAGTCAGAAAATTCAGGTACTTTGCATCCTCTCACTGAACACTCCAGCAGTGCTCATGTGACATCCTGAGAATGGATAGGACAAATGGGGTGGGGGGAAAGAGCACAATACTCAGTTAACAGATGGATCCAGGAATTGGGATAATCCTCCATTCCTTGGAAAGTTCTAGACTCTCATGAAGAGAACAGGGACTTCTGGTCCTTACCTGAGTGTATGCCAGTGACTCAGAAGGGCTGTAATCAGGCCTCCAAATACTCTTAGTGAGGCAGAAAACAAGGCCTGAGAGAAAAATTCATAATGCCCAAGGCTGATGCAGAGTCAGAGGGAACTGCTGGCCAGTATTTCAGGGACTGTGTTCCCCCCTGTTCCCCAGGAGACTTCATCCCTTAACTGTCCCAGAGAGAAGGGTGGCCCTGACTCCTTCTGTGGAAACAATGGGGAGTCTTCCTGCTCTGAACCACAGGTAGGATAATATTCCTAGAGATCTACAGGAGATGTGAAAGGCGACCGCGGGCCCCTGGTACCTGCGTGCTGCAGGGTGTCCTTCCAGTTCTCCAGGTATCTGCGGAGCCACTCCGCATTCTCACCCTTCTGGTAGGCCCTAAAATACTCGGCCACACCCTCCGCCTCCCACTTGCGCTGGGTGATCTGAGCCGCCGTGTCCACCGCGGTCCAAGAGCGCAGGTCCTCATTCAGTGCGATGTAGTCAGAGCCATCGTAAGCGTGGAGATAGTGAGCTCCGAGGAAGCGTCCGTTTGGCCCCAGGTCGCAGCCAGATACTGACTGCACCGGGTGAGACCCTGGCCCCGCCCATGCGGTCAGCCGCGCCCACCAGAGCCGCCCCGCCCGGACCAACCCGCGGGGATTTTGTTTCTAAACTGAAAACCAAACTGGGTGAAAAATCCCTGTGAGCCCTTCCTGGGTCGAAGGTGTCAGCGGGTCCTGCAGCCGCGGGGTGATTCTCGGACCTGGAAACTCAGGCGACGCGCCATTCTTTGTGGGGAACCTCAGGGATTGTGACTTGTGACCCTAACCCGGGTTACTCACCCTCCTCGCTCTGGTTGTAGTAGCGAAGCGCGGTCCGCAGGTTCTCTCGATAAATGTGTGCGTCTCTCTTGGCGTTCCATGTCTCCTGCTCCCAATACTCCGGCCCCTCCTGCTCCACTCACGGCGCCCGCAGCTCCATCCTCAGATTCTTCGAGTAGCTGTCGAACCGCATGAACGGCGTGTCATCCACGTAGCCAACTTCGATAAAGCGGGGCTCCCCGCGGCCGGGCCGGGACACGGCGGTGGCGAAATATCTCAGGGAGTGGGAGCCTAGGGGCGAGGAAGAGCTGAGATCCAGCCTGACCCTCCTCACGGAGCGGCTCCCCAGGTCCTGTGTCCCCACCGGGCGATCCCCTCGCTCCTCCCCTTAGATGCCGTTTCCCTCTCGACCCCGCACTCACCCGCCCAGGTCTCAGTCAAAGTGAGGACCGGGGCCGCCAAGAGGAGCAAGAGGATGGTTCCGGGCGCCCCAACTCCCATCCTCTGGGAAGGGGTTTCGGAGGTCCCTAGTGTCTTAGTAACCGGAAACCGCGGAGACGCTGATCGGCTTCTCTAGAAAGCAACATCCAATTGGAATGAGAACTGGAGGTCGCGTCAGGAGTGTCCCGGACCAAGGACCTGACACTGGTTGGGAGAAGTAGTAGTGAAAACTCCAGGGAAAGAGGAATCCACTGTGTCAGTTTCTCCACCCTGGAACCACCCTGGGGATTGAGACCCTGAGAGCTATGCCTGGCCGCCTGGAACTTTGCCTTAACTCCTCTTCTACTCTGAGCACTGTTTGTCACACTGTCCTGGCCCAGGAACTGTGGCTGGGCCTAGCGATTTCCCTGACATTTCCCGCCCCAGAATCCTCTCCCTGAACTGGACTCCCTACCTTCTACTCTTTAGTTCTCCCCCTGGACTCTCCTAGAAGAAAACTTACCCTGGGAAACTTGATGCCAGAGTGAACTTTCCCTGGGACAAGAGGTTTAGACAGTGGTTTTCTCTGTAAACCTGGAGAAATTGTGTCTGAATGCACCAGATAGAGACTCTATTTATAGAGACCAGTTTCCTTCTTGCTTATTAACCACAGGGAATAGCACAATCATGGTAACCCCCGAAAGCTCTGGAATCTAATCTGTAATAGCTGTGATATGGGGTCCTTGATTTAGAAATGTGACTAAACGCATTACAATTAGAGGAAGAAACTCCTCTGTTTTGCTTTCCTAGTCTGTCATTGCGACTCCAAAGCAAATAAATAACACCTACTCAGTCCATTTGTATTGAACTGAGAGACCCAGACAGGGCAATACCAGCAAACCCTCCCACAAAGAGACAAGGGTGTAGCTCACTCCAGTGTTTCTCACTGGCTTTTATCCAAGTCTGAGGCATAAGAAAATACAGCACAGCAGAAAGCTTCAAATAGAGAATCAAGGTTAAAAAACAAGTAGTTTATCTTTAGCTGCATGATTGAACTCCTAACATATCTTTTCCACTGCACTTCTGTCTTGCCTTAGTTTTATCACTGCTAATATATGACTTAGGGCTGGGATGGTATGCTGTGTCTAGTGAGTATTGCTTTCGGTACTCCTGGTCAGCAGTGATTCTTGTCTTTTGTCCAAATCACTCTGTTCTTAGTGCCTAGCACTTTTTACCCTATGCTCTATCTTACACCAGTCTTTGTATAATCTCCAACTGTTCATTGTTGTATTTTTAAAATTACCTTCATTCCATAGTCCTGAGTTCTGTGTGTGCCTTCTTCCAGGACATCTCCTCAAAAACTGTATATTGCAACCAAGAGCCTATACAGACTTTAATTACCTCAGGGTTGGAAATGTTCACTGCAGTCAAAATGCCCCTTACCAGTATTCATCCTTATCTATTTTTATGAATTATTCACATCTGAATCCTGTGTATATTTTATTGGGACACTTGCTATTTTTAAGCCTGATTAATAAAAGGAGGAAATTAGTTGTTAGTCCCAAATGCAAAGAATACCCTGACAGGCTCTGTAGACATGTGCATTAAAAATCTATAAAACACTGTGTTTAAATCTGAGAATTCCACTGCTTTAGAACTCTTTCCCTCTGTTCTTGTTCCTCACCTCCTGCTTCTACAGCCCTTACCTTTGTCCCTCTCATCCCTCAAGCCCCTTCTCCCTTTAATCCCACCACCTCTTACTCCTGAACTATGGCACTGGCACTGTCCACTTACCTGCTGCCCATGACTCTTCTCCTCACGGTGATCAGCAATCCTGCTAATATGAGTCAAGGCTTGTTATTTCTTAACTTAAAACACTGCAATAGCTCTGTCTCACTCTGTGAAACCTCTAGAACAGTGATTTTTGACCAGTGTGCCATGGCACAGTATGCCACAGGAGGATCTTAGGTGTTCCATGAAAATTTTTACAGACCATTAATTAAATTATTTTTGAAAGAAATTTAGAGCATAGTAAGTATACTCTTTCTTTTATGCTTTTTTTGATCAACATAATTTAAGTGTCCCACAGAAGTTTCACTATAGGTTTAAGTGAGCTGTGAGATAAAAAATTTTGAAAAACACTGCTCAAGAATGTAAAGCACATGAGCACAGGGGTTTTGGGCTGTTTTGATCAAAGTTATAACCCCAATATGTAAATGCATACCTAGTGCATAATAAACACTAAAATTTTGGTTGAATGAATGAATGAAATACGAGTGTATTAAATTTTAATTGTATCACATAAAAATCATAAAATGAAAAACAATAAAAAATGTTGAGAGAGATTTTATTTCATGCAGTTCATAAACTCATTTCAGTGGAAGAAATACGTGTTTATCTGTGGACCATGTATAAATTTCCTTTTATGGTATAACATATTACCACGAACTTAGTGGCTTTAGATGGCACTCATTTGTTTAGATTTCCATAGTCAGAAGCCCAAACATGGTGTGGATGGATTCTCTGTGCAGGGTTTTACAAAGTTGTGTCCTCATCTTGAGTTTGGTGTCCTCCCCCCAAGTTTATGTGGAGCCTGTGGGCAGAATTCAGGTTCTGGCAGTTGTAGGACTAAGGTCCCTATATCCTTGCCAGTTCTCAAGGTGGAGCTAAAGGAGGGCTGTTCCCCATTCCTGCTGCCCCCCTGCATTCTTTGCCACATGGCCTCTCCACTTTCATATCCCAAAATACAGTAGAATCCCTTAGTAACAGAGTTGACTAGGCAGAAGAAAGGATCTCTGAAATTGAAGACAAAGCTTTTGAACATTCGCAAGTGCTCAAAGAAGCAGACACAAGGAGAGCAAAAAACTGATCATTCCCTGAGAGACTTGTGGGATCACTCCAAAAGATAAAACATTCAACATATAGGACTTCCTAAAGGAGAAAAGGATGGTCCTAAAGGTACAGATGCTCTACTGCAAGAGATTATGGAGGAGAATGGCAAGAGATACAGAAATTCAGATAGTAGATAGTTTCAGAATCCCAGCAAGATTCAATCCAAATAAAGAATCTCCTACACACTTTGTGATTAACTTTGGCAAAGTGAAGATGAAGAGAAAATTCTGCAAGCAGCCTGATGTAAGAAGAGCATTACCTAGAAAGGGAGAAATATCAGAATGACTGCAGACCTCTCAGCCAAAATGTTTCAAGCCAGAAGAGGATGGTCATCAACCTTCAATCACGTAAAACAAAACAACTTTCAGCCCAGGATCCTGTATCCAGCTAAACTGAGATTCAATTGTGATGGAGAAATCAAATATTTTAATGACATGCACATGTTGAAGAAATTTTCCATAAGTAAACCAGCTCTCCAGGATATTCTCAGACCCATCCTCCATAATGACTGGCACAATGCTCTACCACCAAAGTAAACTCACTTGGAAATATTTGAACAAAACCAACCCACAGTGGTAAAAGGATTAAAAATGTTCACTGAACATTTGAAAAACATGACACCCCAAACCCTACCAAGCTTATCAATTCTCACATTCAACATGAATGGTTTGTTCTCTAAAGAGGCACAGGTTGGCTGACCAGATAGAAAAACTCACACCTGAAATCAGCTGAATACAGGAATCTCATCTTATCCTAAAAAGGATAAAAATAGACTCAGGGCAAAGGGATAGACATCAATAATACAGGAAAATGTAAATCAGAAAAAAGCAGGGGTTGCAATATTATTTTCAGATACAATTGGCTTTAAACCAACAAAGATAAAGAGAGATAATAATGGTCACTACCTATTTTTCAAGGGAAAGTTCCAACATGAAGCGATTTCGATTATCAACATTTATGCACCCTATCATAATACTCCTCAATTTATAAAGCAAACCCTAATAGAGATGAACAACTTGATATTTTCCTGCACCATAATAGTTGTAGATTTTAACACTACTTTGACAGTCTTGGATAGATCCTCCAAGAAGAAACTAAACAAAGAAATATTAGACTTAAAACTGACCCTGGAACAAATGGACTTAATAGACCTCTACAGAACATTTTATCCTAATAAAACTGAATATACATTCTTCTCATCAGCTCACAGATCACCTTCCAAAATTGATCATATCCTAGGACACAAGTCTAACCTCAGCAATTTAAAAGAATAGAAATTATTCCTTGTATCTTGTCAGACCACCATGGAATAAAAGTTGAACTCAAGAGCAACAGGAATCTTCATACTCATAAAAGTCATGGAAACTAAATAATCATAGGCTGAATGACAGCAGCATCAAAGACCAGATAAAGAAGGAAATCACCCAATTTTTGGAACAAAATGATAATGAAGATAAGTTTGATGAAAATATTTCAAATTGTACATGAAACCAGCACACTGTACCCCCATGACTGCATTAATGTACACAGCTATGATTTAATTTAAAAAAAAAAAAAACCTGCAGGATACTGCAAAGGCAGTTCTAAGAGGGAAATTTATAGCATTGGAAGCTTTCATCAAGAAAACAGAGAGAGAGAAAGCCAACAACTTACTGGATCATCTGAGGCAACTGGAAAAGGAAGAACATCTCAACCCTAAACCCAGCAGAAGAAAAATAAAATAACCTAAGTTAGATCAGAGTTAAACAAAATTGAAAACAAAAGAATCATTCAGAAGATCAATGAAACAAAAGCTTGGTTTTTTGGAAAGATTAATAAAGTTGATAAATCTTTGGCCAACCTAACCTGAAACAGAAAAATAAAATCTCTACTATCATCTATCAGAAATGATAAAGGAGAAATACCAACAGACACCTCAGAAATTTAAAAATTCCTCAATGATTACTACAAAAACTCTTCATAAATATGAAAATCTGAAGGAAGTGGACCAATACCTGGACTCAACCAGAAAGAATTAGAAATCTTGAACAGACCTGTATCAATCACTGAAATAGCATGAAAAATACAAAATCTCCCAAAAACGAAAAGTCTGGGACCAGATGGCTTCACATCCAAATTCTATCAAACCTTTTAAGAGGAATTAATACCAATATTATACAACCTTTTCCAAAGCATAGAAAAGGAAGAAATTCTTCCTAACACATTCTATGAAGCAAATATCACCCTGATACCCAAACCAGGAAAGGATCCAACAAAGAAAGAAAATTATAGACCAATATCATTAATGAATATTTATGCAAAAATATTCAATAAGATCTTAGCGAACAGAATTCAACAACACATCAATAACTTTAAACACCATGATCAAGTTGGTTTTATTCCAGAGTCACCAAGGTTGGTTCAACATATGTAAATCTATAAATATAATATACCACATAAATAAAATATAAAACAAAGACCATATGATTCTCTCAATTGATGCAGAAAAAGCTTTTGATAATATCCAGCATCCTTTTCTGATCAGAACATTTAAGAAAATAGGTATAGAAAGGACATTTATTAAACTGATAGAGGCCATCTACAGCAAACTCACAGCCAATATCATATTGAATGGTGTAAAACTAAATACATTTCCACTCAGATCAGGAATGAGGCAAGGATGCCCAATGTCTCCACTGCTATTCAACATAGTAATGGAAGTCTTAGCCATCACAATCAGGGAAGAGAAGGTGATCAAGGTATCCAAATAGGGTGAGAGGTGAACAAACCCTCACTCTGTGCAGATGATATGATCTTATACCTAGAAAATCCCAGGAACTCAACTACAAAACTCTTAGAAGTGATCAAGGAATACAGCAGCATCTCAGGATACAAAATAAATACTTACAAATCAGTAGCTTCTATATATGCCAACAATAGTCAAGCTAAAAATATAGTCAAGGACTCTATTCTTTGCCAAAGAAGATGAAAGATATGGGAATTTACCTAACAAACGACGTGAAAGATCTCTATAAAGAGAACTATAAAACTCTGAGAAAAGAAATAGATGAAGATGTTAACAAACAGAAAAACATACCATGCTCATGGCTGGGAAGAATCAACATTGTTAAATTGTGTATACTACCCATAGCAATCTATAGATTTAATGCAATCTCTATTAAAGCACCATTGTCATACTTTAAAGAGCTTTAAAAAAATAGTACTTCATTTTATATGTAATCAGAAAAAAACTCGAATAGCCAAGACATTACTCAGTAATAAAAACAAATCAGGAGGTATCACAATACATTCAGACTATACTATAAATCTATAGCGATTAAAAAAGCATGGTAGTGGCACAAACACAGAGATAGATTTATGAAACTGAATGAAGAACCAAGAGATGAACTCAGTTACTTATCATCATTTGATCTTTGTCAAGCCTATCAAAAATATTCAGTGGGGAAAAGACTCCCTATTTAATGAATGGTGCTGGGTGAACTGGCTGACAACCTGTAGGAGAATGAAACTGGACCCCCACCTTTCACCATTAACAAAAATTGATTCTCACTGGATAAGAGATTTAAACTTAAGACATGAAACCGTAAAAACACTAGAACAGAGTGCAGGGAAGACACTTGCAGAAATTGGCCTGGGAGAACATTTTATGAGGACCACCTGTGCAATTGAAGCAATACCAAAAATACCTTACTGGGATCTGATCAAATTAAAAAGTTTTTGCATGGCCAAAAGCACAGTAAATAAAACAAGCAGACAACCTACAGAATGGGAGAAGATTTCTGCAGATTATGCTTCCCACGAAGGTATGATAACTAGAATCCACCGAGAACTCAAACTAATCAATTAAAAAATAACAAATAACCCCATTTCTATGTGGGCAAGAGACTTGAACAGAAAATTCTCTAAAGAAAACAGGTGCATGGCCTACAAACACATGAAATAATGCTCATCACCCTTATCATCAGAAAAATGCAATTCAAAACCACTTTAAGATATCATCTAACTCCAATAAGATTAGCCCACATCACAAAATCCCAAAACTATAAACGTTGGTGTGGATGCAGAGAGAAGGGAACATTCTACACTGCTAGTGGGAATGCAGATTAATACGACCTTTCTGGAAATAAGTTTGTAGAATACTCAAGGAACTAAAAGTGACCTACCATTTGATTCTGCAATTCCTCTACTAGGTGTATACTCAGATGATCAAAAATCATTTTACAACAAAGACCTTTGTATAAGAATGTTTATTACAGCCCAATTCATAATTGCCAAGACATAGAAACAGCCCAAGTGCCCATGGACACATGAATGGATTAATAAATTGTGGTATATGTACACCATGGGATACTATGCAGTCATTAAAAGGATGGAGACTTCACACACTTTATGTTTACCTGGATGGAGTTGGAGCATATTCTTCTTAGTAAATTATCTCAAAAATGGGGGGGGGGAGAAATATCCAGTGTGCTCATTACTACTATGAGATCAATATAAAATCACCTACACATTCATATGAGTGGTAAAACATAACTATAGTCCAGAAAGTAGAAGGCAAGAGAAGAAAGAAGGAAAGGGAGGGGAAGGTGGGAGGAGGGAGGGTATTTGGGGCACCTCACCTAATGAGCATGATGCAATGGTTCATTTCAAAACTATTAAGAAAAGAATATAATTGTGATGGATGAGTTACTTAGTTCAATGTAAGCATTTCACATTGTATATTAAAACAGTACACTGAACCCCATAAATGCATCCATGTACACAGTTATGATTCATAAAAAATATTTTTAAAGGATGTTAACAAATAATACAATAACACACTAAAAAGGTTATACACTATGATCAAGTGAGTTTTATCCCAGAGACACAAGGTTGGTTCACCATATACAAATCTATAAATATAATACACCACATAA
>NW_003852618.1:392754-412632 GCF_000181295.1 Otolemur garnettii
CTAGATGTGGAAATCACCACTTGGATCATTATTTTTGTGAAATATCTGCAATGGTGAAGATTGCATGTGTGGACACCACAGCCATGGAGGAAACTTTATTTGCATTGTGCTTTTTTATTTTCCTTTCCCCACTTTGTCTTATTCTTGTTTCATATGGCTTCATTGCTATAGCTGTACTCAAGATCAAGTCTGCAGCAGGAAGACAAAAAGCATTTGGGACCTGTTCCTCACATCTCATTGTGGTATCCATCTTTTATGGAACTGTTATTTACATGTACATACAGCCAGGAAACAGTCCAAGTCAGCATGAGGGCAAACTTCTCAGTATCTTTTATTCCATTGTTACTCCTAGCTTGAACCCATTGATTTATACACTAAGGAATAAGGAGTTTAAGGGTGCCATAAAGAGGCTGATTGGAAAATAAAAAGGTTCATGAGACACAACAGGGCAGTAACATCTTTTTGTGAGAAATTTCCAATAAAGAAATTAGCTCCATCTAGTCTTTAAATTGAAATAGCCACTATGTGTGAACCTTGATCAATTTATTTTATTTTTTGTTTTGGGGGGTTTTTTTGCAGTTTTGGGCCAGGGCTGGGTTTGAACCCACCACCTCCGGCATATGGGGCTGGCGCCCTACTCCTTTTATCCACAGGTGCCACCCCAGTGATTAACTTATTTTAATAGGAATAATCATCTGAAAAATAAAGTACATGAAATTTTCCTTATAGTTTAGCATCGATGTCCTCCTTTGCCAAGAACTAATTCTTAAAAGAACTAAAAATGTCTTTAAAGTCATTAATTAGTCTCCTCACATTCTTTCTTTCATGAGAAAGACACACTTCCAACTCTCTTTGGAAGGGATCTAAACTTTCTCTTTGTTCTTCCTAAATAAAATCTCTCTTTCTTACCCTAAAAATAAATAAATGTCAGTAATCTTTGACAATTCATCTACAGCTGTGGCAAGAAAGCAGGTTCCATAAAGTCTAAGGGTTATGTTAACAGGAGGTAGGAGTCATTTTACAAAGGTTGAGTTTAAATTATGATTTATTAAATACATTTAAACTACCATGATGCTCTAATAAGAATGCATAAATTAATTGGCTAACTATAAATTTTTACTATGATTCAACAATGTCCCTACTAAGGCATTTTTGTGCAAATCCCAAATAATCTTGCCTTCCCTACTTACTTTAAAAAAAAAAAAAGGCTCATCACGTGTGGTTCAAATGGTTAAGGTGCCAGCCACATACACCTAAGGAGGCAGGTTCAATTCCAGCCTGGCCTGCCAAAACAACAATGACAGCTGCAACCAAAAAATAGCCGGGTGTTGTGGTGGGCGCCTGTGGTCCCAGCTACTTGGGAGGCAGAGGCAGGAGACTCGCTTGAGCCCAGGAGTTGGAGATTGCTGTGAGCTGTGATGCTAAAGCACTCTACCCAGGGGGACAGCTTGAGGCTCTGTCTCAAAAAAAAAAACCTGATATATCAAGCCAAAGGAGTAAAATATATTCTTTTTTTATTTTTTAAAATTATTATGTAACAGGCACAGTGGCTCACCTGCAATCCCAGGATTCTGGGAGGCTGAGGGGGGTGGATTGCTTGAGCTCAGGAGTTTAAGACCATCCTAAGCAAGAGTGAACCCATCTCTAAAAAAATAGCTGGATATTCTGGCGGTCGCCCGTAGTCCCAGCTACTCAGGAAGCTGAGGCAAGAGGATGACTTGAGCTCAAGAATTTGAGGTTGCCATGGGTTATGACGCAACAGCACTCTATCAGAGGCAAGAAAGTGAAATTCAGTCTGAAAAAAATTATTATGGGTACATAATTGTTACATACCATATCTTTATAGGGTGCGTGTGACATTTTGATAAGGCATACAGTGAATTAATCAAGTTAGGGTAATTAGAATATCCATCATCTCAGGCATTTATCACTTCTTTGTGTTAGGAACATTCCAGTTCCACTCTTTTAGTTCAATTTGTAACTATTTTCTGTATGAAATAGGACTTTCTCAAAATTATGCTCCTAAAATAAAATGTAAACATAAAATGGATATTAAGGTTAATAATATAATTACAATGCTAACAAATAGTAATTTTTTCAAATTTTCATGTGAATCCAGCAGTGTCACTAATCTTTTACTAAGTGAACATTACATGTTTTTTAACTCTTTTTATAAGGCTAGCATAAGCTAAACTTTAAAACATTACAAGGACATTACCAAAAGAAGGAAAAGTGTTTACCAATGTCTCTTATTAAGACAGATGCAAACATCTCTAATAAAATACTGACAAATTAAATATAGAAACAAAGAAAGAATAATATATCTCAAGTGGATTTACTTCAACTATGAAAGTTTGGGTTAGCATTTGAAAATGGATCACCACATTTTTCTGTTAATATATATACTTATGTAAAAGGTAAAATGATATGGATTGTGATGACTTCATGACCTTTGAATAGAAAAGGATTTATTAAATATGACAAAATATTAATCATAATAGTTAATTAAATTGAAACATAACAAAACTAAAAATGTCTGTTTATCTTATCTCTTTATCAAAGTTTCATTAAGAAAGGCAATGTGTGTGTACCAAAGAAAGAACTTCTATTCAGAAAATATTAATATAAAGAAGTCATACAAATCAATGAAAAAAGACCAACAACATAACAGAATAGTCACTTTGCAAAAGAGGATATCCAAATGGTCAATAAATAAAAATGTGCTCCCCTTTGCCTATCAACAGTGAAAATTATAATGACAAAGAGAAAGAGTTGTACACTTAACAATTCTCCATTGTAATTTTGTCCATTATTCCAAAAGGGTTGCAATTACTTACAATTTATATTAAAACTCTGAGACCATGTATGGGAATAGATGTTAAGAAATATGAAATATACAGCCTACTAAAAGAAAAAAAAAGCTTTATATTTCAGAATTATCTGAGTTTAATGACAGAGATGCTATCACCCAGACCACAGGATACAATTAATCAACTGAAGCTCCTGAAAGTGTCATTGATATTCTTTTGTATTAGGTAACTGAAACTTGAACTCAATGATAGCCTTTAGTTAATGAGGTTGAAAAGCAGAAACTTCCCTGGTAACTTCCCTGGAAGGTGATTAAATCGTGAAGGCAGAACACTTGTGAATGGGATTAGAACCTTCATAAAAGATGTCCCGACACTGGGGGTGGTGGCTCACGCCTGTAATCCCAGCAGCTATTAGGAGACCAAGGTGGATAGATTGCCTGAGCTCATGAGTTTAAGACCAGCCTGAGCAAGAGCAAGACCCATGTCTCTAAAAAATAGATGGGCATTGTGGTGGGTGCCTCTAGTCCCAGCTACTTGAGAGACTAAGGCAAGAGAATCACTTAAGCCCAAGAGTTTGAGGTTGCTGTGAGCTGCGATGCCATGACACTCTACCAAGGGTGGCAAAGTGAGACTCTGTCTCAAAAAAAAAAAAAAAGAAAGAAAGAAAGAGAAGATGTCCCGGAGAGCTGCCTTTCCCCTTCTACAGTGTGAGAACACAGTGAATGGGCACCTCTATAAAGCACCAAAAGCCCCATCCCCACCCCAGACATTGAATCTGCCAGCTCCCTTGGTGTAGGACTTTTCAGGCTCCAGAACTATGAGAAATATTTGTTGTTTGTTTATAAACTACCCAGTTTATAGTATTTTGTTATACCATCCCAAAAGAACTAAGATGCCAACTAAAATTTCAGTGGAATATTAAGCAGAAAATTCTAAGTCTGGAGGCAGAAACACAGCTTGAATCAATGTAACAGAGATTCATGGCCTCTTAACCAGTTTCTATACAAACCAGTTCACAGACCCAGATCCTCTCAACTGAGAGGGAGAATAATTCCTTTCAGAATGAATTCTACAGATAACATTCAAGAGTCTCCCTTCAAGTCTTCCCCAGAGAGACATTTCAGTCACTTAACTAGCTGATCATCCATTCAAGAAAGAGGTTATTAGATACTGACTCTGAATGATTACCAGTTCCTGATGATCTGGTGATTCTGTAATGGTGCTTTGATCAATTCCTGGCACCAGAAAATGAAAGAAGAAATGAGCTGAGTTATAATTGACTCACTTTTATTTGAATAGTAAATTATTTTATTGTCTTTCTTCTCAAAGAGAAAACTAGAGATAATTTGGCTCTACAAATTACTATGAAATTCATTTGAAGTTTTTTAATTGCTTATCAAATAGTGCCGGGAGAAGTTAAAATTAAGAATGAGAGAATCCCTTGGGATATGAAGAAAGCGAGATCATAAACATCAATAACTCCATTGAACTTTATAGAGATCCCCTGGGTCATATGATTCCCTCTTGCAAATAACTGCTTAAGTAAAAATGTTCCTTACTCTTCTCTTCACTTTAAATATCAAATATGAGTCTCTTATTCAGAATTCTTGAGTATTTCCCCCGGTAATCCAGAGGACAGCAACAGAAACACAACAATTCATCAATTTCTCAAAAAGCAGGAATGAACTATCTGAAAGGTGAAAACCAACCTGAAGGATAGAAATCTAACCTGCTTTCTCAACATTTCCAATGTGTGCTCCAATTTTTCTTTTCTCACATCTTCAGAATATAAAATCAATACTATACAGAAGCCTATTATTCAGTGAAATAAGGGTCAAATTGTGTTTTCACACTGAAAAAAGCTTTCACTTGGAAACTGAAGGAAAAGTTAGTAAAAATATAGGAGAACAAAAACCTTAAGTGGTTTTCTTAGTAATGTATTGTGAATACTTTTATGTTTTCATGAATACATGCCCCCAGGAAAGAAAAAACACAAGTATAGTCTAGCAAGGGAGAGGGGAAAGTAGAAAGGAGAGGAAGAAGGGATGGTGATTGGTGAGATCTCACCTAATCTGCACAATGTGAGGGTGTTCAGCACACCCCAAAGTGAAGGACTCAACTACAACTTTAACGTTGCTTTAAAAATGAAAACAACGTGGGGTGGTACCTGTGCCTCAAGGAGTATGGCGCTGGCCCCATATACCAGGAGTGGTAGATTCAAGCCTGGCCCCAAAAAACAACAAAAAAAAAAAGAAAGAAAGAAAGAAAAAAAAAAAACAATGTCACCTAAACATTTGTACCCTCATATTAATCTGAAATATTAAAAAAAAAAAAAAGAAAGGAGGTATCTTAAAAAAGAAAAATTACCAAACACTTGAGAAAACAAAACTTCTAATCTTCTTACCCAAACTGACACATTTTTTTGTATAAAAAAATATGCATAATTTATGAGCAATGCTTTAGTGAGAACATGATTTTAGTAGTGTATAGCTAGTAGTAGAGCCTACACAAACATACTGAAATTTAAACCACAAAGAGTATGAGTTACTCTAGAAGACACTCTGTTTTTTTTTTTTTTTCTTTGACTAAGGCAAAGTTTGAAAACTGAGTATTTTTTAAGAATCATTTATTCATATGTTTAAAAGCACATTGGATTTTAACTCCCTAAATTCTTTGGTATATGGCAAAGAAATAGTGTGGTAATAATTTTAATTTTATGATTTTGTGAAGTCAGCAATTTGAGGAGCTGGAAAGTTTTACATTCTGGAATTGAAATACCTCAGTCAATATTAGAATCTATGCATTATAAAACATATATCCTATTTTTTATGTTAATAATTTGTGAAGAATATGAAAGCATGTAGTTCTTATTATGTCAAGTTTGGTTCATGATCAATCTAACCAAGATAATCAAAATAAATTGTGTTTAATCATTTCCAAATTTTAATTTATCCTGAATAATACAACTCTTTTACTTACAAATAAAGAATACATTTATTAGAATATAAAGTGAAAATTAAATATACATCTCTCCTAACATGAGGCCCATTCCCCCCCAAACAATAATATCTCCAAATATTTATGCAAACTATGCCATGTGATGTTGTGTAAATGAAATACAATGTATACAATGCTCTTGATACATAGTTTTAACTACCAGTATTTTTTTTCTTTTTTTCTTACCAATATCATTTTTTCTTTTTATTGTTGGGGATTCATTGAGGGTACAAGAAACCAGATTACACTGATTGCATTTGTTAGGTAAAGTCCCTCATACAATTGCGTGTTGCCCCAAAAGGTGTGTCACATACCGAGACCCTACCCCCCTTCCTCCTTCCCTCTTTCTCTGTTGTTCCTTTCCCCCTCCCTCCTTCTTTCTCTCTCTGTTCTGCCCTTCCCCCACCCCCACCGTGTCATTAATTGTCATTAATTGTCCTCATATCAAAATTGAGTACATGTTTCTCCATTCTTGTGATGCTTTACTAAGAATAATGTGTTCCACTTCCATCCAGGTTAATACAAAGCCTGCAAAGTCTCCATTTTTTTAATGGCTGAATAGTATTCCATGGTGTGCATATACCACAGCTTGTTAATCCATTCCTGGGTTGGTGGGCATTTAGGCTATTCCCACATTTTGGTGTTGGAAATTGAACTGTAATGAACAGTCTAGTGCAAGTATCCTTATAATAAAAGGATTTTTTTCCTTCTGGATAGATGCCCAGTAATGGGATTGCAGGATCAAATGGGAAGTCTAGCTTGAGCTCTTTGAGGGTTGTCCATACTTCCTTGCAAAAAGGTTGTGTTAGTTTGCAGTCTCACCAGCAGTATAAAAGTGTTCCCTTCACTCCACAGCCATGCTAGCATCTGCAGTTTTGAGACTGTGATGTGGGCCATTATTATTGGGTTTAGATGGCATCTCAGGGTGGTTTTGATTTGCATTTCTCTAATAATTAGGAATGATGAGAATTTTCTTTGTATGTTTGTTAGCCATTTTTCTGTCTTATTTAGAGAAGGTTCTATTCATGTCCATTGCCCCTTGATATATAGGATTGTTGGCTTTTTTCATGTGGATTAATTTGTGTTCTCTATAGAGCCTAGTTATCAAGCTTTGGCCTAATTCAGAATGTGCAAACATCCTTTCCTGTTGTGTAGGTTGTCTATTTGCTTTGGTTGTTTTCTCCTTAGTTGTACAGAAGCTTTTCAGTTTAATTAAGTTCCATTTGTTTTTGTTGTTGTTGTCACTATTGCCACAGAAATCTTCTTCATGAGGTCTTTCCCCAGGCTGATATCTTCAAGTGTTTTTCCTACACTTTCTTTGAGGATTCTTTATTGTTTCATGGCTTAAATTTAGGTCTTTTATCCATCTTGAATCAATTTTTGTGAGTGGAGAAAGGTGCAGGTCCAGTTTCAGTCTTTTAGATGTGGATATCCAGTTCTCCCAGCACCATTTATTAAATAGGGATTCTTTTCCCCAGAGTAAGTTCGTGTTTGGTTTATCAAAGATTAGGTGGCTAAGAAATGTTTGTTTCATTTCCTGGTTTTGTATTCGATTCCAAATGTCTATGTCTCTATTTTTGTGCCAGAATCATGCTGTCTTGACCACTATGACTTTGTAGTACAGCCTAAAATCTGGTATGGTGATGCCCCCAGCTTTGTTTTTATTACTTAGAATTGCCTAGCTATACGGGGGTTTTTTTGGTTCCATATAAAATGAAGAAACATTTTTTCCAAATCTTGAAAGTACAATGTTGGTATTTTAATAGGGATGGCATTGAATAGGTAGATTGCTTTGGGAAGTATTGACATTTTAACAATGTTGATTCTTCCCAGCCATGAGCATGGTACGTTCTTCCATGTGTTAATATCCTCTGCTATTTCCTTTCTTAGGGTTTCATAATTTTCTTTATAGAGGGCCTTCACCTCCTTTGTTGGGTATACTCCTAGATATTTCATTTTCTTTGAAGCTATGATGAAGGGAGTTGTGTCCTTAATTAGTCTCTCATCTTGGCTGTTATTGGCGTATACAAAGGCAACTGACTTGTGGACACTGATTTTATATCCTGAGACATTACTGAATTTTTTGATGACTTCCAGGAGTCTTGTGGTTGAGTCTTTGGAGTTCTCTAAGTATAAGATCATACTGTCAGCAAAAAGGGAGAGTTTGACTCCCTTTTAGATGCCCTTTATTTCCTTGTCTTGCCTAATTGTATTGGCTAGAAGTTCCAGCACCATGTTGAATAGTAATGGTGACAGAGGACAACCTTGGCTGGTTCCAGTTCTAAGAGGAAAAGCTTTCAGTTTTACTCCATTCAGTAAAATATTAGCTGTGGGTTTCTCATAGATAGCTTCGGTCAGTTTCAGAAATGTGCCGCGTATGCCTATAGTCTTCAGTGTTCTAATTAGAAAAGAATGCTGGATTTTATTGAGTGCTTTTTCTGCATCTATTGAGAGGATCATATAGTCTTTGGTTTTACTACTGTTGATATGGTGAATAACATTTACAGACTTGTGTATATTAAATCAATCTTGCATTCCTGGGATGAAACCTACTTGGTCATGATGTATGATTTTTTTGATGATAAGGTGTAATCTATTGGCTAAGGTTTTGTTGAGGATTTTTGCATCTATATTAATTAGTGAAATTGGTCTGAAATTCTCCTTTTTAGTTGGGTCTTTTCCTGGTTTTGTTATCAGGATGGTGTTTGCTTCATAGAACATGATGGGGAAGAGACCTTCCTCCTCCATTTTTTGGAATAATTTCTGCAGTATGGGAATAAGCTCTTCCTTGAAGCTTTGATAGAATTCTGGTGTGAAGCCATCTGGACCAGGGCATTTTTTGCATGGAAGATTTTTTATTGTTTCTTTAATCTTGGTGCTTGAAATTGGCCTGTTCAGGAGCTCTATTTCTTCCTGGCTAAGTCTAGGGAGAGGGTATGATTCCAAATATTGATCCATTTCCTTCACATTGTCAAATTTCAGAGCATAGAGTTTCTGGCAGTATTCAGAGATGATCTCTTGTATCTCTGTGGCATCAGTTGTTATTTCCCCTTTATCATTTCTGATTGAAGTAACTAGAGATTTTAGTTTTTTATTTCTAGTTAGTCTGGCCAAAAGTTTATCTATTTTATTTATTTTTTCAAAAAACCACTCCTTGTTTCATTAATTTTCTGAATGATTCTTTTGTTTTCAATTTCATTGATCTCTGATTTAATTTTGGATATTTCTTTTCCTCTGCTGGGTTTAGGCTCAGATTGTTCATCTTTTTCCAATTCCATAACATGGCTTCTGAGTTTGTTGATGCACTCTTTCTGGTTTTTGAATGTAGACATCTAAAGCAATAAATTTTCCTCTCAAAACTGCTTTTGCAGTATCCCACAGGTTTTGGTAGCTTGTGTCTTTATTGTTGTTATACTCAAGGAAGTTAATGATTTCCTGTTTTATTTCTTCCTACACCCAACTGTCATTCAACATAAGGTTGTTTAATTTCCATGCCTTTGTATGGGGTTGAATGTTTTTGTTGGAGTTGAGTTCCACCTTTAGTGTGTAGCAGCCCATATAGCCTATGGCTAAGAGGAGTGAAAGTTATAGGAAATACCTGTAATGGAACACCTTGGTGAAAAGGGCATGGAGAGAGATTTGGTTCTAACAAGCATGAGTGAGCTCGCGAGATGAGAGCATTGGTGAATTGGCAGTCTCTACACCTGTGGTGTTGAGAAGCACGAGCTCAGCCTTATATTAGGCTGGAGGAGAAGGCAGACAAGAGGCGTGCGCATTCTATCACGGATCCACTTACTCTGACTCTGTCTCCTCTCCTGCCTGCAGAATGCCAGCATTGCATCTCTGCTGAAGATTACCAAGCTCTGCTAAAGACTAAGAGCTATCTGTTCTAAGAAGATCTTTACTCTCTCTAAGATACTCTGTCTCTCTCTCTCCAGCTAAAGTAGACAGCCCTCAAGCACCTACAAGAAACTGTTCCTGAGCAAGGTAGCTTAGTGAGCCGCATCCAGAACCTACCTAAGCTGGGCCCGAGACCTGGCCAGTCCTGGGCCCTGACATTAGTGCCTTGTGGTCTGAGAAGATACAAGGTAAAATTTCAATTCTTTTGATTCTATTGAGGTTTGTTAAGTGTCCTAAGATAATCAATTTTGGAGAATGTTCCATGGGGTGATAAGAAGAATATTATATTCTTTATCTTTGTGATGGAGTGCTCTATATGTGTCTATCAAGCACAGTTGCTCTAGAATCTCATTTAAGTCACTTATATCTTTGTTTAATTTCTGTTTAGAGGATCTGTCCAGCTCTATAAGAGGAGTATTAAAGTCCCCTGTTGTTATGGTATTATAGGGTATCTTATTGCTCAGACTGAGTGATGTCTGTTTCAAGAATCTGGGAGCATTTAAATTGGGTGCATAAATATTTAGAATTGAAATGTCTTCTCATTGTATTTTTCCCTTGACCAATAGAAAGTGACCATCTTTGTCTTTTTTGACTTTAGTTGCTTTAAATCCACATGTATCTGAAAATAAGATTGCAACTCCTCTCTTCTTCTGAATTCTGTTTGCCTGAAAAATTATCTTCCAACCCTTAACTCTGAGTTTTAATTTGTCTTTTGAAGCTAGGTGTGTTTCCTGCAGACAGCAAATGGATGGCTTGTGTTTTTTAATCCAGTCAGCCAATCTATTCCTCTTCAGTGGGGAATTCAAGCCATTGACATTTATTGAGATAATTGGTAAGTGTGGTAATGTTCTATTCATCTTATTTTGTGAGAGTCCATTGCTTAGTTTTATCTTTTGCATCATGGTGGAAGTTAGGTTCTATCCTTTAATTTCTGAGTTCTTACTTTGCTGTTGATCCATTGTGATGGTCAGTGTGTAGAATGAGTTGAAGTAGTTCCTGTAGAGCTGATCTTGTGGTGAATTTCCTCGATGTTTGTATATCAGTAAATGATTTGCTTTCTCCATCAATTTTAAAGCTTAGCTTAGCAGGATATAGAATTTTGGGCTGGAAATATTCTGTTTAAGTAGATTAAAGGTAGATGACCATTGTCTTCTGGCTTGAAAAGTTTCATTAGAGAAGTCTGCAGTCACTCTGATGGATTTGCTCCTGTAGATCAACTGGTGCTTACTTCTGGCAGCTTGAAGAATCTTTTCTTTTGTCTTGACTTTGGACAGGTTCATCACAATGTGTCTTGGAGAAGCTTGGTTAGAGTTGAGGCGACCTGGGGTCTGATATCCCTCTGAAAGGAGTGTGTCAGAATCTTTGGTGATATTTGGGGAATTTTCATTTATAATATTCTCAAGTATGGCTTCCATTCCCCTGGGGCATTCTTCTTCCCCTTCTGGGATACCTATAACTTGTATGTTTGAATACTTCATATAGTCCCACAATTCTGACAGCAAATGTTCTGCTTTCTCTCTCTTCTTTTCTGCCTCTTTTACTATCTGAGATATCTCAAGAGCTTTGTCCTCTACCTCTAAGATTCTTTCTTCTGCATGGTCTAATCTGTTGTTGATATTTTCTATTGCATCTTTAAGTTCCTTAATTGACTGCTTCAGTTCTTTCAGCTCTGCTATATCCTTTCTATATTCTTCATATCATTCATCTCTTATTTGATTCTGTTTTTGGATTTCCTTTTGGTTATTTTCCATCATTTCCTTCATTGTTTTCATCATCTGTATTCTAAATTCCCTCTCTGTCATTTCTGACACTTCTTTATAGGTGGAATCTTCAGCAGTAGCTACCTCATGGTCCCTTGGGGTGGTGGGGATTGCTCTGGACTGGTTTTTCATGTTGCCAGGATTTTTCTGCTGGTTCTTCCTCATGAGTGATTTATCTGCTTCCTTGCCCTAATTTTCCATTCACTTTCTCTCACTCTTTAAGTTCCCATGCCTCTGGACTAGGGCTTCAATGAATCCTTTTGGTACAAGACTAGAAGGATAAGAAAATTGAAGAGCAGGAAGAGAAGAAAAGGGGGAGTGGAGAAAACAGAGAAAGGAGAGGGGGTGGGTAAAATGGAATATTAACAAAGAGAAGAGAGGCACAGACAGAGAGAGATAGGAGCAATATAGGTGTACAGTAGGGTACTTTGACCCTGCCTTAGAAACCTCCAGCTTCTGGGGGTGCCAGGTTGGGTTGTTCCCTTGAGGTCAGCAGCTCTTTACTAGCTTGTTCGGATGCAATATCCCACCTCCACCAAGTAGAGAGGAAAGACAAAAATGCTGTAAATCAAACCAAAACAAGCAAACAAAAAACTTTACAGGATAAAATTGGGCAAAAGGCCAAACAGAGGGGTAGAAACACTAGCAGAAATGAAGTTCTAATTGTTAAAGAGGGCAACAATGAAAAATTATATTAAAACTATAAAAATGAAGAAAGAAAAGAAAAGAAAAATCTGGCTCAGCACCTGTGGCTCAAGTGGCTAAGGTGCCAGCCACATACACCTGAGCTGGTGGGTTCAAATCCTGTCTGGGCCAGCCAAACAACAATGATGGCTACAACCAAAAACAAACAAACAACAACAACAACAACAAAATATATATATATATGCACATATACATATATATATAGCCAGGCATTGTGGCTGGTGCCTGTAGTCCCAGCTACTTGGGAGGCGGACGTGGGAGTTGAGCCCAGGAGTTGGAGGCTGTTGTTTGCTGTGATGCCACAGCACTCCAACCAGGACAACAGCTTAAGGCTTTGTCTCAAAAAAAAAAGAAAAGAAAAGAAAAGAAAAGAAAAATCTGTAAGGAAAATGTTGAAATTAAAAAAAAAAGAAAGAAAGAAAAACAAAAACAAAAAAAGAAAAAAAAAAAAAAAAAAAAAAACCAAAGCAGTATATATATCTTGCTGAATATTGTCTGGCCAACAGGTGATCTTCTGGTTTATGAGATGTTAATCACAATGCTGATAACAGTTGTACAAGATGGAGACTGGAGGTCTCTGCTGATTTCTCAAACCCTGCAGTGTGGAGAACCTAAATCTTACCTCAGCCAGCTTAAAAGTCACTTTAAACTGCCAACCTGGGCTAAGCAGAAGCTTTCCAGGAAAGCATTTGTTGCTGGGATCACTCCTGAAGTGGCTATCCACTTACGCAATGTGCCTAAACCAATCTCACACTATGCCCCTGAGGGCCAAGACTGCAAGGTATCTCAGTCCTTGCCTTTAGGCTACTCAGTCGCTAGACTACTCACTCCCTCCTGATACTTGCTCTGTGACCCTGAGGGCAGACCTTGCCGGGCAAGTCTCCCACAATGGCTCTGCATGGCCCACAGCTGAACACTATTAGCTCTATCTGGCTCAGTGCCTCAGTTTGGGGTCCTAGACAATGCTTAAAGTCCACTGTTCTCTCGCCCAAGGTAGTTCAACTGAGTGCCAAGTCCAAAAAATACCCAAACAGCTTACAGGTAAAGCCTTTCCAGTTTGCAATCTCACAGCTTACTTACTGCTGCCAGAAGGATTAGCCCGAATGAACACATGCAAACACTTGTCAGTTCTCCACTAGTTTTGTCCTCCTTATGGGGTCCAGAAGTCCCTCGCTGACTCCCTGTGTCTCCAAAGGAATGTTTCTAGGCCAATCCCACCAGCCAGATATGCCTGTAGTCTCTCCCCAGAATCACCGTGCCCAGTTAGGCATAGAAGCTGTTAGTCGGCCATTGTCTGGCTCCTCCCTGCACCTCAATTTATAAAAGAGACTCTAACAGACATGAGCAACTTGATTTCCTGGAGCTACATAATAGTTGGAGATTTTAACACTCCTTGCAGTGTTGGATAGAACCTCCAATAAGAAGCTAAGTAAAGAAATTTTAGACTTAAACTTAACCATTCAACATTTGGATTTAACAGACATCTAAAGAACATTTCATCCTAACAAAACTGAATACCCATTCTTCTCATCAGTCCACCGAACATACTCCAAAATTGATCACATCTTAGGTCACAAGTCTAACCTCAGCAAATTTAAAAGAATAGAAATTATTCCTGGCATCTTCTCAGACCATGATGGAATAAAAGTTGAACTCAGTAACAACAGGAATCTGCATACTCATACAAAACCATGGAAGCTAAATAACCTTTTGCTGAGTGATAGCTGGGTCAGAGATGAGATTAAGAAGGAAATTATCAAATTTTTGGAACAAAATGATAATGAAGACACAAATTATCAGAACCTCTGGGATACCGCAAAGGCAGTCCTAATAGGGAAATTTATAGCACTGCAAGCCTTCCTGAAGAGAATGGAAAGAGAAGAAGTTAACAATTTAATGGGACATCTCAAGCACCTGGAAAAGGAAGAATATTCTAACCCTAAACCCAGCAGAAGGAAAGAAATAACCAAAATTAGAGCAGAATTAAATGAAATTGAAAATAAAAGAATTATACAACAGAACAATGAATCAAAAAGTTGGTTTTTTAAAAAGGTCAATAAAATAGACCTTTGGCTAACCTAACCAGAAATAGAAGAGTAAAATCTCTAATTTCATCAATCGGAAATGACAGAGGTGAGATAACCACAGACTTTGCAGAAATTCAAAAAATACTTAATGAATATTACAAAAAACTCTTTTCTCAGAAATATGAAAATCTGAAGGAAATTGACCAATATTTGGAATCATGCCATCTTCCTAGACTCACCCAGGAAGAAGTGGAAATGCTGAACAGGGCTATGTCTAGTTCTGAAATAGAATCAACTATACAAAACCTTCCCCAAAAGAAGGACCAGATGGTTTCATGTCAGAATTTTACCAAACTTTTAAAAAGGAACTAGTACCCATATTACTGAACCTTTTCCAAAATATAGAAAAAGGAGGATTCTTCCCAACACATTCTATGAAGCAAACATCACCCTCATCCCCAAACCTGAAAGACCCAACAAGAAAAGAAAATTATAGGCAAATATCTCTAATGAATATTCATGCAAAATATTCAATAAGATCCTAGCAAACAGAATCCAGCAACACATCAAACAAATTATACAACACAACCAAGTGGATTCTATCCCAGACTCTCAAGGCTGGTTCAATATACATAAATCTATAAATATAATATATCACATAAGCAAATCAAAAAACAAAGACCACATGATCTTCTCAATTGATGCAGAAAAAGCTTTTGATAATGTCCAGCATCCCTTTATGACCAGAACACTTAAGAAAATAGGTATAGAATGAACATTTCTTAAACTGATAGAGGCCATCTACAGCAAACCCACAGCCAACATCGTATTGAATGGAGTAAAATTGAAATAATTTCCACTCAGATCAGGAACCAGACAAGGATGCCCACTGTCTCCCCTGCTTTTTAACATTGTAATGAAAGTCTTAGCCATTGCAATTAGGCAAGACAAGGCAATCAAGAGTATCCATATAGGGTCAGAGGAGATCAAACTTTCACTTTTTGCAGATGATATGATTGTATACCTGGAAAACCCTGGGGACTCAACCACAAAACTTCTAGTAGTGATCAAGGAATACAGTAGCATCTCAGGTTACAAAATCAATACTCAGAAATCAGTAGCATTCATATATACCAATAATAGTCAAGCTGAAAAAATAGTTATGGACTCAATTCTCTTTACAGTAGTGCCAAAGAAAATGAAATATCTGGGAGTGTACCTAACAAAGGATGTGAAAGATCTCTATAAAGAGAACTATGAAATGCTAAGAAAAGAAATAGCCAAAGATGACAACAAATGGAAAAACATACCATGCTCATGGCTAGGAAGAATCAACATTGTTAAAATGTCCATATTACCCAAAGCCATTTACAAATTTAACACAATTCCCATTAAAGCACCTCTGTCATACTTTAAAGATCTGGAAAAACTAGTACTTCATTTTATATGGAATCAGAAAAAAACCTCGAATAGGTAAGAAATTACTCAGAAATAAAAACAAATCAGACAGAATCACACTACCAGACTTCAGATTATACTATAAATCTATTGTGATCAAAACAGCATGGTACTGGCACAAAAATAGAGAGGTATATGTATGGAATAGAATTGAGAACCAAGAGATGAATCCAGGCACTTATCACTTGATTTTTGATAAGCCTATCAAAAACTTAAATTGGGGGAAAGACTCCCTATTTAACAAATGATACTGGGAGAAGTGGCTGGAAACTTGTAGAAGACTGAAAGTGGACCCACACCGTTCACCTCTAACAAAAATTGACTCTCACTGCATAAAAAACTTAAACCTAAGACATGAAACCATAAAGATTCTTGGAAAGAGTGCAGGTAAAACACTTGAAGAAATTGGTCTGGGAGAAAACTTTTTGAGGAGGATCCCCAGGGAAATTGAAGCAATACCAAAATACATTACTAGGATCTGATCAAATTAAAAAGCTTCTGCACTGCAAAGAACACAGTAAGTAAGGCAAGCAGACTGCCCTCAGTAGGAGAGGATATTTGCAGATTACATTTCTGACAAAGGTCTGATAACCAGAATCCACAGAGAACTCAAACTTAGTATTAAGAAAAGAGCAAGTGATCCCATTTCACTATGGGCAGGAGACCTGAACAGAAGATTCTCTGAAGAAGAGAGGCACATGGTATACAGACACATGAAAAAATGATCATCTTCTTTACTCATCAGAGAAATGCAAATCAAAACCACTTTGAGATACCATCTAACTCCAGTAAAAGTAGCCCACATAACAAAATCCCAAAACTATAGATGTTGGCATGGATGTGGAGAAAAGAGAATACTTCTGCACTGCTGGTGGGAATGCAAGTTATTATGTTCCTTTTGGAAAGAAGTTTGGAGAATACTCAAGTAGCAAAAAATTGATCTGCTATTGGATCCTGCAATTCCTCTACCAGGAGTATATCCAAATCACTCCAAATCACCAAGAATCACTTACCAAGAAAGGTATCTGCACCAGATTATTCATTGCAGTGCAATTAGTAATAGCAAAGTCATGGAAGAAGCCTAAGTGCCCCATGACCCATGAATGCATTAAGAAATTGTGGTATATATATATATATTATGGAATACTATGCAGCCTTAAAAAAGCTGAAGCCTTTATCTCTTTTATGTTTACATGAAGGTATCTGGAACATATCCTCCTGAGTAAAGTGTCTCAAGAATGGAGGAAAAGTAGTAGCCAATGTACTCAGTACTTCTACGAAACCTACTTATATTTACTCACACTTTCTTGTAAAAAATAGATCACAACTATAGCTCAGGATGATGAAGACAAGTGGAGTGGAGGGAGGGGAGAAGGAGGTTCAACAGAGGGAGGGTAAAAGGCAGAATCACACCTATGGAACATATGACAAGAGTACAAGTCAAATCTGTGAAACATAGATCATAGATGTTTTGGCACAATAATCAAGTAAAGGAGGTGAAAGCTATGTTGATTGGTTTAATGTAACCATGTTAGATTGTATAAAAAAGAATCACCACATTTTACCCCACATATGCATGAATGTATTCATGATCTATGTGTATTTGACTTAATAAAATAAAATTCTTTAAAAAATTGTGGTATATGTGAACCATGGAATACTATACAGCCATTAAAAAGAATGGAGACTTCACATCTTTTGTTTACCTGGATGGAGCTGGAACATATTCTTCTTAGTGAAGTATCTCAAAAATGGGGGGGAAAGTATCCAATGTGCTCATTACTACTATGAGATCAATATAAAATCAACTACACATTCATATGAGTGGTAAAACGTAACTATAGTCCAGAAAGTAGAAGGCAAGAGAAGAAAGAAGGAAAGGGGGGGGAAGGTGGGAGGAGGGAGGGCATTTGGGGCACCTCACCTAATGTGCATGATGCAATGGTTCATTTCAAAACTATTAAGAAAAGAGTATAATTGTGATGGATGAGTTACTTAGTTCAATGTAAGCATTTCATATTGTATATTAAAATAGTACACTGAACCCCATAAATGCATCCATGTACACAGTTATGATTCATAAAAAATATTTTTAAAGGATGTTAGCAAATAATACAATAACACACTAAAAAGGTTATACACTATGATCAAGTGAGTTTTATCCCAGAGACACAAGGTTGGTTCACCATATACAAATCTATAAATATAATACACCACATAAATAGAATAAAAAACAAAGACCACATGATTCTTTCAATTGATGTAGAAAAGGCTTCTGACAACATCCAGCATCCTTTCATGAAAAAAACACTCAAGAAAACAGGCGTAGATGGAACATCCCTTAAGCTGATAGAGGCTATCTACAGAAAATCCACAACCCATGTCATATTGAATGGAGTAAAATTGAAAGTATTCCCACTCAAATCTGGAACCAGACAAGGATGCCCACTGTCTCCACTGCTATTTAACATAGTGTTTGAAGTCCTAGCCATCCCAAACAGGCAAGAGAAAGAGATCAAAAGAATCCAAACGGGGGAAGAGGAGGTCAAACTCTCCCTCTTTGCAGATGACATGATGTTATACCTGGAAAACCCCAGGGACTCAACTACAAAGCTCTTAGAAGTGATCAAGAAATATAGCAGCATCTCAGGACATAAAATCAATACCCATAATTACTAGCCTTCATATATGCCAACAATTGTCAAGCCGAGAATAAAATCAAGGACCCTATTCCTTTTACAATAGCACCAAAGAAGATGAAATACCTGAGGATATATCTAACAAAAGACTTGAAAGATCTCTATAAGGAGAAGTATGAAACTTTGAGAAAGGAAATAGCAAAAGATGTCAACAAATGGAAGAACATACCATGCTCATAGCTGGGAAGAATCAACATGGTTATAATGTCCATACAACCCAAAGAAATCTATAGATTTAATGCAATCCCCATCAAAGCACCAATGCCATACTTTAAAGATCTTGAAAAAATAGTACGTCAATTCATATGGAAACAGAAAAAATCCCGAATAGCAAAGACAGTACTCAGAAATAAAAACAAATCTGGAGGCATCACATTGCCAGTATTTGCATTATATTACAAGGCTACAGTGATCGAAACAGCATGGTACTGGCACAAAAATAGAGACCTGTGGAATATACAGAATCTAGAGATAAACCCAACCACATATCATCATTTAATCTTTGATAAGCCTAACAAGGACATGCAATGGGGAAAAGAATCCTTATTTAACAAAGGGTGCTAAGAGAACTGGTTATCTACATGTAGGAGACGGAAACTTGACCAACATCTCTCACCATTTACAAAAATTGATTCTTGTTGGATAAAAGATTTAAATTTGAGACATGAAACAATAAAAATTCTAGAAGAGAGTATGGGGAAAACACTTGAAGATATTGGCCTGGGAAAAAAAATTATGAGGAAGACCACCCCCCATCCCCACCCCAGCAACACCAAAAATAAACACCTGGACTTGATCAAGCTAAAAACTTTTGCACAGCTAAGGATACCACAAACAAAGCAAATGGCCCTCAGAATGGGAGAAGATTTTGCATGTTATGAATCTGACAAAGGCCTGATAACCAGAATCTACAGAGAACTCAAATTAAACAATAAGAAAAGCGCAAACAACCCTCTCTATAAATGGGCAAGAGATTTGAAAAGAAACTTCTCTGAGGATGACAGAGGAATGGCCAATAAACACATGAAAAAATGCCCATTGTCTTTAATCAACAGAGAAATGAAAATCAAAACCACTCTAAGATATCACCTAACCCCAGCAAGATTAGCCCACATCACAAAGTCCCAAAACACCAGATGCTGGCACGGATGTGGAGAGAAGGGAACACTTCTACCCTGCTGGTGGGATTGTAAACTAATTCTTCTTACTAAAGTATCACAAGAATGGAAAGATAAATATCCAATGTACTCTATTCTAATATGAAATTAATACACGAACAACTACATCTTGCAAAGAACAATAAAACACTCTTATAGTCCAGTTGGGGGTAGAGGGAAGTGGTAGGGGGAGGACTAATGGCAGAAGGAGGGAGGGAAGGAGGTGGGATCTCACCTATGAGCACATTGTGAGAGTATATAACATTTCCCCTGGTGAGGGGCTCTTCTACAAATGGAACTTTCTCCCAGAAGTGAGAACAATGTAACCTAAATATTGTACCCTCATATTAATTTGAATAAAGTTT
>NW_003852618.1:413104-429029 GCF_000181295.1 Otolemur garnettii
TCATTGACCTTAAGAGAATACTAATTAGTTATTATTCATAGCACAGATGTGTCTCCTTGTTGGATTCTTTTAGCCACCAAGAAACTAGAGTATTCTTATAATTAGGCCTTTGATTCAGGAGAGTTGAGGGCAGGAGCAACCTCTTTCCTCAATCATGAAGATTCACGGTAACAATCAAGGAGAAGTGGTAGAAGTCTGAGGATATTGGTGCTCTGTTTAGATATAAGGAAGAATACTCATCTTGTCCTTCAGAAAATAAAAATACTTTTTCCTTCAGAATTTTTCTTGGCTGAATCATCTGCATTAAAACATTTTCTTAGCTGAATTAGGGTAAGTGTGGATAAAATAGATTGTCTTAGGGAGTATTATCAGAGGTTTCTCAACATCAAAATGATTTGTGTACAACCTTCTAGCTTTTATACTAATTTTTCTTCCTTCAGTAGAATATAGGACATCTACTAAACTCTATGTTAATATCTCTTAAATTGGAGATCATTAAAAATGAAAAGCACTATTCCTCTTGAATCAGAAGTTTGTGATTAAATATCTATGTTATGATCTATTTTGGCAAGTATTTATTAAGAGCCTACTAGGTACTTTAAGGAACATTCATCTAATAAAATAGAAGTGTGTCAGAGTGAAAGAAGGAGTGAGTTTGTTGGAAAAGTAAAAATTATGAAATCCATTTTGAATTATAATGTGTGAAATGAGTTGTAAGCCTACCTGTTGGTATGATAATTTAAAAATATGTGTTGGTGTTGAGCGTCCTAGTAAAATTGCATACTTGGAAGCCTAAGAGAAAAGTAAAACTAGGAAAGGCAGATGGCAAAGTTACATGTCCAGAGCTAGTAACTGAAGCTACAGAATGAAGGAGATAAATGAAAAAAGAGAAATGCTGTGATAAACATTTGGGTGTAGGAGTCTTTTGATATAACAACTTCTTTTCATTTGGGCAGATGTCTAGCAGTGGAATTGCTGGATTACATGATAGGTCTACTTTTAGTTCTCTGAGGAATTCCCCTACTGTTTTCCATGAAGTTGTGCTAACTTCTATTGCCACCAGTGAGTGTTCCTTTTCACAACCTCCATACCAATATCTATTGTTTTTTGAATTAATAATAACAACTACTCTGACAGAGGTAAAATGGTATCTCTTTGCAGTTTAAATTTGCATTCCCCTAGTGATTAGTGATGTAGTGATGTTGAACATTTTCTCATATGTTTGTTGGCCATTTGTACTTTTTTTTTTTTTTTAAGATAGTCTAGCTCTGCCACACAGGCTAAAGTGCCAGGGCCTCAGCCTAGCTCGCAGCAAACTTAAATTCCTAGCCTCAATCTATCCTCCTGCCTCAGCCCCCTGACTATCTAGGACTATAGGCATAAGCCATCACACTCAGCTAACTTTTCTAGTTTTAGTAGAGATGGGGTTCTTGCTTTGCTCAGATGGGTCTCAAACTACAGAACTCAAGTGATCCTCCCACCTTGGCCTCCCAGAGTGCTAGGATTACAGTCATAAGCCGCCGTGCCCAGCTTGTATAATTTGTTTGTGTCCCTTGCCTACTTTTGTTGGAGTTATTTGTTTTTCTTGCTAACTTTTTGAGTTTTTTGTAAATTCTGGATATTAATCCTTTGCCGAATGTATAGTTTGTGAATATTTTCTGACATTATTTAGGTTCTCTGTTTAGTCTGTTATTTCCTCTGTTGAAAATTTTTTTAGTTTAATTAAATCCCATTTATTTATTTTTGTTGTGGTTGTATTTGATTCAAGATTTTAGTCATAAATTCTTTGCCTAAGCCAATGTCCAGAAGAGTTTTTCCCATGTTTTAATTTGTATGGTCTTACATTTAAGCCTTTAACCCATCTTGAGTTAACTTTTGTGTATGGTGAGAGATAGGAAACACCTATGTATGGTGAGAGAGAGAGAGAATTAATATTTTCATTTTTCTACATGTAGCTCTCCAATTTTCCCAGCACCATTTATTAAATAGGGGGTACTTTCCCAAGTGTATGTTTTAGTCTGTTTGTACAAGATCAGTTGGTTGTAGGCATATGGTTTTATTTGGGGGTTCTTCATTTTATTCCACTGATTTATGTGTGTACCTTGATACCAATGAAGTCTGGTAACATCATGCCTCCAGATTTGTTGCTTTCGCTTAGGATCACTTTGACTATCTAGGTTCTATTTTGATTTCATTGGAAATTTAAGTTTACTTTTTCTAGTTCTGTGAAAAATTAGTTGGTATTTTAATGGGAATTGCATTGAATCTGTAAATCACTCTGGGCAGTATAGACATTTTAATAATGCTTATTCCTCCAATCAATGAGCATGGGACATTTTCCATTTGTTTATCTGTGATATATCAGTCTTTTGTAGTTTTTCTTTCACTTCCTTGGTTAAGTATATTGTTAGGTATTTTATTTTCTTTACATCTATTATAAGTGGTATCAAGTTCTTGATGACTTTTAGCATAATTGTTATTGGTGTATAGAAATGCTAATGATTTGTGTATATTAATTTTGTAATTTGAGACTCTACTGAATTTGTTTATAAATTCTAGGAGTCTTTTGGTGAATTCTTTAAGGTTTTCTAGATGTCAGGTCATATTTTCAGCAAATAGGGGTAGTTCGACCTCTCCTTTTGTGATTTGGATGCCTTTAGTTTCTTTGTCTTGCCTGATTGCCCTGGCTAGGACTTCCAGCACTATGTTAAATACAAGTGGTGATAGTGCTTCTTCCAATTCTTGGAGGAATTTCAACTTTATCCTATTCATTATGATGTTGGCTGTGGGTTATAGCTTTTAAAATTTTTCTTCTGTGCCTAGTTATTTGAGGCTTTTTATCATGAAGGGTTACTGGATTTTATCAAATGCTTTTCTGCATCTATTTTGGTTTGTTTGTTTGTATGTTTTTTAGAGAAGTAACATTTACTACATTTGAAACAATACAGCAGAAATCTCAAAAATTTACTCATTGTAAATTATATTTTAGCATAATCCACCTCAAATAGTAATGTCTTTTTCTGCATTTACTTGGATATGTATAGAATCCCTTTTTTTCATACTACATCACAGAAGAGGAACGTGCTGATTTGTACAGATATTTAACAGAGCACTCTGATATGATTTTCCTAACTACTGCCTTCATATTTCATTTTGAATTCAGACCACTGAAATTGCAGCATACATGAATTGCATTTTCATGTATGAAATTTCATGAAATTTCAAAAGGAAATTTATAAAAATTAAATTATTCTGGTTTTTGTTTTTAATTCTACTTATGTGGTGAATCACAACTTGTTGATTTGCATATGTTAAACCAGTTTTGCATTCCTAGGATGAAACACACTTGAACACGCAGAATTATCTTTTTGGTGTGATGTTGGATTCAGTTTGCTAGTACTTTGTTGGAGTTTTATACATCTATATTCTTGAGGGATATTGGTCTGTAGTTTTGTTGTTGTTGTTGTTGTTGTGTCCTTTCCTAGCTTTGGTATCAGGGTGATTTTGGCTCCTGGCTTCATAGAATGAGTTAGAGAGGATTCCCTCCTTCTTGATGGTATGGAACAGCTTCAGTAGGGTTGAGGCCAATTCTTTGTAGGTCTGATAGAATTTGGTTGTGAATCATTTTCTCCCAGGCCTTTTTGTTGTTGTTATTTTAGGGAGGATTTTTTAATTAGTGTTTTGATCTTACTACTTCTTATTGGTCTGTTCAGGATTTCTAGTTTTTCTTGATTCATACTTAATGAGGTGTGTGCTTCTGAAAATTTATCTAGTTCCTCTAGGTTCTCTACTTCATGTGCATAGAGGTATTCATAGTAGTCTCACATAATCTTTTGTATTTCTTTGGGACTAGTCATAATGTCTCTTTTTCATTTCTGGTTGAACTTTTTGTGTGGAATACTTTTTTCCACCCCTTAAATTCAATGAGAATCTTTCTGAGTCAAATGGGTTCTTGGAGACAACATGTATTTGGGGTTTTTAAAAATCCGTTCTATCAGTTTATATATTTTAAATGGGGGATTTAGAGGATTTTCAGTGTGAGTATGGATATGTGAAATACTGTAGCAGTCATCATATTGATTGCTACCTAGTTGCTTTGTTTTCTCCTTTGTGTTATTATTCCATAAGAGCTGTGTGTTTTTATGTCTAGATGTTTTTACACTGGTACACATTGAACTGTTCTATTCAATGTATAGAGTACTTTTTAACATTCCTTGCAGGAAAGGTCTTGTGGTAACAAAATCACTTATTGTTTGCTTGTCTGGGAAAGATTTTATTTTTTCTTCATTTATGAAACCTAGTTTTATAGGATAAAACATTTGTGGCTGATAGTTATTCTGTTTAAGATGACTAAAAATAGGACCCTCATTCTCTTCCAGCTTGTAAAATTTCCTATGAGAAGTCTGCAGTTAGTCTGGAGGATTTTTCCTTGTAAGTTATTTGATGCTTTCATCTCACAACCTGTAAGATTTTCTCCTTCACTTTGAATTTATTTAGTATGATGACTTGTGCCTTGGAGATATCCTGTTTGTAAGACTCTTCCTGGAATTTGATAACCTTCTTGTATCCAGATGTTTAAATTTCTGGGAATACCGGGGAAGTTATGAGGCTTTTACAGCTATTTATTAAGTAACCTTCTCTAAACTTGAGATATGTCCCTACAAATACACTTTGAACCTGTCATTGCTTGAAGTGAATTAACACTTTGAATTTTGATTGCAGTGTTATTAACTTAAATAATTTTGTAGAGTGAGGAAAATACTAAATAAATAACTCTGTAAAAAATAAGAAAAAGTAAATTATGAAGACCTAGACCTTAGGAGACTGTAAATTATGAAATCAATTATACAAAAATCCAAATAATATTTGCGATAAGAAAGGACAATTTCTACATCTAAGAAGTAAAAATAAGCTAAAAGATTAATGGCGATACAGAGAAGTTTGAGATGAAAATGAATAAATTTTATTTCTACAAGGAAATGGTAGAATTTGAGACTATTGACTGAAAGGAGGAAAGCAAGAGTTAGTTTTAAGCCAATTATAGATTAGGTGGGTAGTTCTCAATCAGGGTGACCTATCCCATTGCATTCATTTGACAATTCCTGCAAACATTTTTAATTGTCACAACTGGGGAGGAATGGTTCTGATGTGGTAGGTAGGAATGGTTCTATGTGGTTCTTCATAGTGGTAGAAACTATGGTACTGCCAAACAGGCTACAAAGCACAGAACAAATCTTACAATAAAAAAAAATTACCCATACCAAAATGTCAACAATTCCAAGGTTGATAAACTCTGGATTACTAGGGTAAAAATGTCAGCAAAATGATAGGTTCTACCTTGGAGCCCCAGAGATAAAGAAAGCAAGATGTTATTTTTATAGATGGCTATACTTCTAACTTCTTGTACACTGATCCTCAATAATAAGAAGGTAACGTATAAAATTTCATTCAGATGTTTCATTATTTTATTTCAGAATTTTTGAATTAATTGCCATACATACTCAACTAGAATTGCAATTTTGGGAAAGACTGAAAAGTCATGCACAAAAAGAGACTAACATATTGTGAAGACAACACCCTGTAGGAAAAAAGTTCTGGGTTTAAATTTAGGTGCTAGATAAGATAAAGTGACAAAGTAGCGAGTAATGCTGAAATAAGTGATATTATTATGTTTTTAATGATTCTAGGACAGTGGTTCTCAACCTACTTATGAAGTAGTAATGAAAATAATTTTATGGTTGGGGGTCACTACAACATGAGGAACTGTATTAAAGGGTTGCAGCATTAGGGAGGTTGAGAACCACTGTTCTAGAATATCTGTCTCTCAAGTGTCCCAGAAATCTCTAAATTAGAAAAAACTCCAGGAAATTTGAACGAGCAGATAGGGTATGAAGTCACTCCCCTTGTTTCATTTAATATTAATGTGGTTTTTCTCCTCAGTGAAACAATATATAAAAGTAAATACAACAAAAGAATGAACTGTAAAGTTATTGATTCAAATTTGTCATCCTTGAGCATTTAGTTTGGTGCTTCTATGTTTTTGGAGCAGAAAAGTTATTCTGAGGGGGAAAAAGTCACAGTAAAAGACATTTAATGACATGAAAATGAACAAAGTTCCCTTTATATAATATTCCAATGATTCATGTAGATTTTTAAGTTCAATCAGATAATGTCTACATTATAACCCATGTTTGAACATTTTATATGAGACTTAAAAAACTATCCAATAGTCCATCACTCTTACTATCATAACTTGAAGTTTTAAATACTTGAAGTTTACTAGAACACTGAAAAGGGTATAATAGTAAGATTGTTATTTATAGCTTAAGTGTAATGGCTCATTTGAGTCTGGTGATGAAGTTTCTGATATACTTACTGTGATTTCCAATGTTTGATTATTATATCTTCAGAGTTGCTGTTAAGGAAAAAAAGAATGATCAATGATAGCCACTTCAGTGGATTTGTACTACTTGGATTCACAGGACAGCCTCAGCTGGAAATGATCATCTCTGGGGTTGTCTTTTTCTTCTACACCATTGCCTTGATGGGAAATGCAGCCATCATCCTGCTGTCTTTCTTGGATGACCATCTGCAAAGCCCCATGTATTTCTTTCTTAGAAATTTGGCCATCTTGGATCTTTGTTACACCACAAACATAGTTCCACAGATGTTGGTCAATATCTGGGGCAAAGACAAGACAATTACCTTTGGTGGCTGTGCCTTTCAACTTTTCACTGATATGGTACTGTGCTCAGTTGAATGCATCCTTCTGGCTGTGATGTCATATGACCGATTTAATGCTGTTTGCAAGCCTCTGCATTATATGACCATAATGAACCCCCAACTCTGCCAAGGCCTTGTAGCTGTTGCCTGGGTAGTTGGTATTATTAATTGCATGATACTTTCTCCCTATGCCATGAGTCTTCCTCGGTGTGAAAATCACCACCTAGACCACTTTTTTTGTGAAATGTCTGCAATGATCAAGATTGCATGTGTGGACACCACAACCATGGAGGTAACCACATTTGCCATGTGCCTGATTATAGTTCTCGTTCCTCTTCTTCTCATACTTGTTTCATATGGCTTCATTGCTATAGCTGTACTCAAGATCAAGTCTGCAGCAGGAAGACAAAAAGCATTTGGGACCTGTTCCTCACATCTCATTGTGGTATCCATCTTTTATGGAACTGTCATCTACATGTACATACAGCCAGGAAACAGTCCAAGCCAGCATGAAGGCAAACTTCTCAGTATCTTTTATTCCATTGTTACTCCTAGCTTGAACCCACTGATTTATACACTAAGGAATAAGGAGTTCAAGGGTGCCATGAAGAGGCTGATTGTAAAATAAAAAGGTTGCAGGAAACTAACAGGACATGTATTCTTCCTCCCAGCAATTTTCAATACAGAAATTGGCCCCTTCCAATCTAAAAGTAGACAATTTATTTTGTAATCAACAAAGATAAAGACAATACTCAGGAAATAAATAAAAATTACAATCAAATCCAAAGCATTTATTGAATTATTAATACATAATAATACAGGTACAAAAACTCATATTTAAAATGAATTTATAAACTTAAGTACCAACACCAGAAATAACTTATACTGTGCACTGATTTTTTTGTGTTGTAAATGTTCCAATAGTATTTAAATTGATTAATCTAATTCTAGTATTTTCCTTTGATTATGCTAACTAAATAATGTCATGAATTCAAGTGTGCAGTTCTCACTGCACTGTATTTTAAGATACAACATCTTTTCTTCAACCAGCCCCAGGAATATTTTTACCTATGAAAATCTCTACCCTGAAAATTGCAGCAATAAAACCAGTTATTAACCAAGAAGACTGAAAGTTCTAGTTCCAAATCAGCTTGAAAGTAACCTAATATTAATTGGTCACAGTCATTTTTATCCCTTAAATATCAGCTTCTGCCCAGATAATCATTTAAAGAATTTGATTCTTGTGATCACAAAAAGAAAAAAATTATATCAGGTTACATTAACTACATTTAAAATACATACTAATACTTCTTCCTGTTCTACTTAGTTTTCCAAATTTTTACTGCTTATTTTAAAGACCAACATGGAAGTATTATCATAGTACCTGATTTGAAAGTCCTAAATTCCTATTCTGAGTTCTTGGGGGAAAATTGATATATGGAAAGGTGATTTTATTTGACAACCAAAAAGGTTTCTTAGTCTTCCTCTAAAGTGTTTTTTAAAATCATTTCTTCTTCATTTTTGTTAAGTTATAATTCTTTCCATATTTAGGAAGACAAATTTTGATGATGGAGGTAGTTTAGAGCTATATTACCAGCTTATATCTTGAAAACTAAGAATTTTTAATCCTTACCTTATGTTTATGGTCCAATATGCAATATTATTTTTCTTGATCCATCTCTTATTCATATTATAGCTATTACACTATCATGTAATTCCATTCACACTAGAGAGTTTTTTTTTAAGCTAGACTGGTTCGTTCTATTTCTCATATCTGCCATCTCCCTTGAAAAAGTCGAAAACTTAACAGAATGAGAAATCAAGAATATTTGACTTTGTTGTTTTTGAAGTTCTTAAGCATGAAAACAAATTTAATTTCTATTAAATTAAGACGTCTACATGTTCCATTGGTGAAGCTAAGTTAAAATGGTTTAATACCTGGTTTGAAGAATCTAAAATACAGATAGAAATAGTTTAAGCTCTGCAGTAACTTTTCATCCCAGCTTCCCAGGAAATGGCACTACTTCCAGAAGTTTTTCTAAATCTGCAGAGAAAATACAGCAACAACAAAAATAAATAAACAGGACTTAATTAAATTAAAAAGATTCTGCACAGCAAAGTAAATAATCAACAGAATGAATAGACAATCTATAGAGTGGAAGAAAACATTTGCAAACTGTGTAACCAACAAATTCTAATATCCAGAAATTACAAAGAACTTAAATTCGCAAAAAAAGAAAAAGCAAATAAAAAAAAAAAACACCAAGAAGTAGATAAGTGGAATAAACAGAAGTTTTTCAGAAGAATATATGGCTATAAAACATGAAAAATTGTTCAACATCATTAATCATCAGGGAAATACAAATTGCCCCTATCAGAAAGGCCATTATTTTTTTTTTTGAGACAAAGTCTCTTCATCACCCTCATGTTATAATGTGCCATGACATTATAATGCACAGCAACCCCAAACTCTTGGAAACAAGCAATTCTTTAAAAAGTAAAAAATAAATAAATAAATAGATAAATAAATGCTGGCATGTAGGTACAGAGAAAGTAACACGTAACACTATTGGTAGGACTGAAAATTGGTACAACCTCTATGGAAAGCAGTATGGTGACTCTTCAATGAAATAAATGTAGACCTACCATTTGACCCAGAAATCCCACTACTGGGTATCTACCCAAAGGAAAAGAAACCATTTTATCGAAAGGCATGTGCACTCAAATGTTTATTGCTGCACAATTCACAATTTCAAAGATGGGGATGCAGCCTAAGTGCCCTTTAGTTCATGAGTGGATTAACAAAATGTGGTATATATCTACTATGGATTACTACTCAATCATAAAAAGGAATGAAATAATGTCTTTTGAAGCAACATGGATAGAACTGGAGACCATTATCCTAAGCAAAGTATCTCAGGAATGGAAAACCAAATATCATATATTCTCACTAATAAGTGGGAGCTAAACAATGCATACACATGGACATAAAGCAATTAAAGGACATGAAAAGCCAAGAAAGGAGGAGGGAAAAGTGAGTATGTGGGATAAAAACTTACTATTGGGTACAATAAAACTATTCTGGTGACAGGCACACCAAAAGCCCTGAGTTAAGCATTATTCAAGGTAGCCACATAACAAAAACATTTGTACTCTTTAATTAATATTTTGAAATAAAAATAAATCTATAGATAGACATCTAACATTTTGTAATAAATGTTTTGTACCTTTGAACCTATTAGGAGTGCTCTATTTTCCAGGAATTCCAAAATGTAAAGAAAAAGCATTCAAATATACAAAAGAGAGAAAACATAGGAGAGAAAGTTACTAAAAGCAGATAAGAGAAATGTTCATATTAGAAGAACATAACACATACAGCTTAAAGAATGTTGTAACTATAAAGTAACATTCACCCAAATCAGGTCTCAGAAAAAAGTGCCTGAAGTGCCATTTCATGATTGTCCCCATCCTTCCCACTCAACAGTAATCATATAGACTTCACTTTTTTCCTTTTCTATACATACTTTACCTTATTATGCTCTGTAAATAAACTAGTATAACTTTAATTTTTTTTAATATCATATAAATGGATTATGTTGTCCCTAGATTCATTTAAATAACATTACATTTTTTTAAATTTATTGTTGGGAATTCATTGAGGGTACAAGAAACAGGTTACACTGATTGCATTTGTTAGGTAAAGTCCCTCTTATAATATCACATTTTTTTTGATCCATCCATGTATTGAGCATTTCTCTTTTCTTATTATTTCAGGTTAATGTAAGGGTACAAACAACCAGGTCAAAACATTTGAATTTGTTAGGTCTCCCATATAGTTATGTCCCACACTCAAAAGGTGTGCCGAACACCCTTGCACTGTCTCTTCAGTGGGAGTACCCCACTACACCTCCCCTCTACTCCTCCTTTGTATCCCCTCAATTAAGCTCTGTAGTGACTTTCATCCCAGCTTCCCAGTTAATGGCACTACATAAACAGGACTTAATTAAATTAAAAACTTGAATTGAGATGAATTTTTCTCCTATGTGGACATGCATAAGATCATTGGATTCATATTAATATTGACATTAGATAATTGCTTTTCCATTCTTGTGATACTTAGTACTAAGAATGTGTTTTAACTCCATCCAGGATAATACAAAAGTTGTGAAGTCTCCATCCTTTTATGACTGAATAGTATTCCATGGTATGCGTATACCACAGCTTGTTAATCCATTCCTGAGTTGATGAGCATTTAGGTAGTTTCCACATCTTGGTAATTATAAACTGAGCGGCAATAAACGATCTAGTGCAAATGTCTTTATGATAAAAGCATTTTTTTTTTCTCCTGGATAGATGTGTAGTTGTGAGATGGTTAATGAATGCATAAGTATTGTTAGATTGAATGAACAATATTTAATAGCACAATAAAGAGACTGTAGTCAACAATGAGTCATGCTATTACTTTCAAATAACTAAAAGAGTGGAGTTGTAATGTTCCTAATACCAAAAAATCATAAATGCCTGAGGGGAATGAATAATTTGTGTGAGTATTTAAAGTATTAAATAATTGAATTTAATACTGTGATTTTATCAACACACATTATATGCCTGCGTCAAAACATCATATGTATCCCATAAATATATACAGCTATTATGTACTCAAAATAATTAAAATATTTTCAAAACAAAAGCAATAGTCATTATCCTTTACCCATTCAGACTCAGGAGCAAAACGTTTAATACTTTACCTTTTCTAGTAATGATTTGCTATGGGTTTGTGAAAAAAACATTTTTTATATTTCAAGTGGTGACATTTTCCATAAGATGCTAAATCTTATCCAATGTTTTATATTTCTGTATAGAAATGTTTTCTTATTTTATTCAATTAACATGGTGAATCATATGACTCAATTTGAAGCTCCTCTTGCTTTTCTTGAACAAACAGAATTTTGTCATAATACATTTTCCTTGTTCCATACCATAGGATTCATTTCATAGATGACTAATAATTTTATCTGATTAAGTAATGTTCATAATTTTACCTAATTAAGTAATAGGTCACTGAAATCAAAAAATTTCAAAATAGTGACCATTCTGTTTTTAGGCTATCTTCTTTCATTTCTACTTCATTGTTTTAGTTATATGTACACATGTGCTCCAATTTCACCTACATTTAATATCCTTGAAAAACTGTAATAACTTTGTTCATTTCATTTTTAATTTTATTCAACTTTTTAATGCTGTCTTTTTTTTACTTTAAGTTTATTCACTTTTACCTGCTTTTTTAAAAAATTTCATTTGTTTTTCTTCCATTTCTTCTCTTAAAACATACTGCAGTATTGTTTATCCCTTTTTTTCACCACATAGTTTGTGAGTTTTATGTTTCTGTTCTGTGTTCTAGCTTCATAAGGTTAGTTACTTCCTTAAGTTTCTCTTTTTTAATGAACCATGGCTCTCAATCCTCATTTTCTGAATAGTAACATTTTAAAGAATGAGGTAAGTTGCTGCTTGCCTTTTTCCTGACCCCATCATGTTTATTACTATTTATCTCTAATAATTGTTTTATTTTATTATTACATTATTATTTTTATTATTAATGAGTTCATATTTTGTCCTGGACAAACTGTTCTCAGAATATTTGTACTAGAGATGAGCCAATTATGTATTGTAAGCCATAAGAATGTTTCTTCAGACTCAAGACTATATCCACAAGTGAGTTTTTTAGCTTATAATTCTAAACAGTCAACTGAGATTTTCTGCTCTAGGTCTAGGTCTAGCTTAGGTGCAGTCTCGCCCTTATTCTGTAATATAACAATAAAATATATCTAAGTGTAGCTTATCTCTGTGATTTCTTGTTGGCTTGTTTTAATGAAAGTCACTTAGTTTATTTCCCGGCCATTTTCAGAGAGGAGATGAGAATATTCCAGCTATTTGCAGCAGAGGGCATCCATTTTCAGCATTGTTTCATACCTGTCTCAACTTCACTAATTTCAATATATTTTTCTACTTTTGGACATTTGTCAGAGGTCAGCTTTTAAGATGAAGTTTGCATTTTTGTTTTATTAATCTCTTGTTTTGAGGTATTTCTTAGGGAAGAAGAAGTAATAATTCTTTGTCCTACTACTAGAATTTTAACCTGCCATTTTAAATAATCTCTAAGATTCATGACAAAGCTTGCGATCTTTGATATTATTATTAGAGCTATTCAATACTGAATACTGCAAAAATATTTTTGGAAATACACATCTATAAATTGGCAACTTCTAGGGAGTAAGTAATTGAACAGTGTGCCCTCAATAGAAGTAACAAACTAAAATATAAATAATAATTTAGGCATAAGCCTATGAAATAATTACCACTATAATTCTCTTACTTTTCCTGTCTATGGTAGTGACCCAGACACACTGCTACTTTTACTAAAGTAAAAGTATGCAACTTTTACTAAGATGCAACTTTTACTTAAAATGTCTTTCCTTGTAGAAGTTAGGAATTTTATTGTTACTGAAATATGTTTGAAATTTTAGTTTAAACAAGAGAAGATATGATAGGAAAAATACAACTTGTGCTCATTTGCATAAGTATATTTACATGTCATCTGTATTGTTCATTACCTATGTTGCCTAATAGTACCTAATTTGTAACATCTAGACACACAATGTTCTTCCATATAAAATAGACTAATAAAACTATCAATTAAAGTATTTTATTGATAAAACCATATATAGAAATGTATTTTGACTGCTAAACACTGTTCTATCTTTTTATTTCATCTTACATTAGTGTATTTATAATAATGATGATTGTTTTAATTTCCACCCAAAGTTGAAAAGGAATTGATTGATTCTGGCAATTTGTGACCCTTCTTTTGAGAGATTTATTCAATGTTTTCCCTTGGGTATCTTTATAGTACACATTAATTGCTAATGAGATAATTCAATTTCCCTGAAGTCTTCCCAGATACAACATATTTCATCATTGCTGTTTAGGAAAACCTAATTAGTTTAATTTCACATTGAAGATGTTTCTTCTCTGAATCATAAATAGGATAATTCATCTTGGATAGGTACATGAACTGAGAGAGCTGAGAGACAGGGCCACCTCTTGACATAAACATGTAGGATCCCAATGCAAGTGAGAGGAATGGTGTAAGTAATTGCATTCTCCATAGTTAGATCCTGCTTTAGAAAAGTTAGATCTTTTTTCTCTAAGAACAATCCTTATTTAAATTATGAGCACAAGAAAAGCCTATAAGCTTAATTAGTAAACAAATTGGGAAAAAATATGTTGTCTTGAAAATATTTTACAATTTCTCAAATTTAGAGAAAATTTGCATAAAAACCTTTCTACTAATTTTCTTTGCTTCAAAGTTTAGAACATACATTATGTCTGAAGTTGATTTCTATGAAATGTATACAGAAAATGAAAACAAGTATTTATGTTTTTAATCTCCACTTCCCAAATTGATAAATTCATTTTAACAAACATTTATTAAGAATCTATGAGGTATACTTTATGAGGCATCTACCGGAATAAGAAGTTGATAAGTCTGTGAGAGAATTAAGATTTGTTTTAAGAGGTAAAATTTTATGAAATCAGTTTTGTATATAGGTGATAGGGGATGAGACTGTTGTAAAATCTATTGGAAATGTTTAGCAATTGGGTAAAATTATAAATCTGAAGATAAAAAGACAAGTGGACCAGAGAAAACTAGAATGGCTAGTTATTTGTGCAAAATTAGTAAGTGAAGTCACAGAGACAGAGGGAATGAGTGAAGGATAAAGAAGATCAGATATCTGATTAAAGAATCGTGGCGATGAATGCAGGGAGAAAGAAGGAAAGGAGTGGCAGTTTCAGTGGGGAAAATGCTAATGAAAAACTAATTTTAAAGAATAGTTTACAAAACTACAGAGCAACTCCAGTTTAGGAGATACTGACTTGCCATAGAGAAGTCAAGTAGAAGAATAATTTAGAAAAAACCAGGGATATTGCACTGGGATATTGTTTGTGTGTTTGAGAAACCATTTTTAGTTGACTACTGGGGGTAAGCTGTAAAGAGACAGTACTTATTGTAGATATGAAGGGAAAGGAGCCAGGTGTGGTGATTAAAGTTTCTTTTAACAGTCAAATGTTTACAGATGCTTTCTCTGTGCTAATCCTGAGGAGAGTCCCTGGTGATACAAAAACGAAAATCAGAATTCTCTCCCTTGAAGCAGTTTAACATTTTAAATACATGATAACTAGATCCAAAAGTTTTGTAGGATGAGGAAAAGACAGGAATGATTATTAGACGTTAGGTATAAAATTTTGAAATGTATCTATTTCTAAAGAATCACTCCATTTGAGATGGTAGAAAATGGAATCAAAAGTACAGATGAGAAGATAACATTTGCAGTGAAAGAGACAGATTGCTGGTCTTGGGGAAGGTGGGAGGGGGAGGCAAATAACATTTGAGAATACAAGTTTTGGTATGAAAGGAAAGATTTTTTAAGACTACAAAATTAGAAGATTTAGATAACAGATTGAAAGTGGATAAGTGGATAGCAGAATTAAAACTATGCAGCTTAAATATCTGAAAAAGAGCATAAGAGGTATGAAACCTGTATTTTCTATAAACCCTCAGCTCAAGGAGGTAACAATTTGTCATGGATTCGTAACTCCTATCATAGCATCACTATGAATAAAAGGAAGTCCATCCAGTTTTATTTAGCCATTTTGTTCAGAGTCTTCCTATGACACTTCTGCAATTGTTTGCCTTGGTATACAAGTGTCAATCTATATAACAAACAGAGAGGGGGTGAAATGATGTTTATTGGAACTAAAACATTGTATAGGGAAGGGAATATGTATGCCATAGTAAACTGTGTGCATATTCAGGAAGGTTAAAGGAAGATTAAGTTTTTCAATGGACAGAAAATGAGAGGATTACATAATTGCCTTGAAATAATTATTTTTGACTACAGAAATCAACAACAAGGGTGACACCAGTCTAAGGTTGGACAGGTAGTTGATGGACAGATGTCCTTATAGGAGCATTTCTTGCATAAGGTTAAAATGGCCTTTGTGCAAGGTTGTAGTTTTTGCAATCTTTTATAATACTATTTGTTATCAGACATACCAGCATGAGAACCCTCTCTTCATTGCACTCCATGGCTCTATTTTTTAGGGTTTTCTTAACATTAATGATTCTCTTTTGATTTTCACA
>NW_003852618.1:429776-430994 GCF_000181295.1 Otolemur garnettii
CTAGATGTGGAAATCACCACTTGGATCATTATTTTTGTGAAATATCTGCAATGGTGAAGATTGCATGTGTGGACACCACAGCCATGGAGGAAACTATATTTGCATTGTGTTTTTTTATTTTCTTTACCCCACTTCTTCTTATACTTGTTTCATATGGTTTCATTGCTATAGCTGTACTCAAGATCAAGTCTGCAGCAGGAAGACAAAAAGCATTTGGGACCTGTTCCTCACATCTCATTGTGGTATCCATCTTTTATGGAACTGTTATTTACATGTACATACAGCCAGGAAACAGTCCAAGTCAGCATGAGGGCAAACTTCTCAGTATCTTTTATTCCATTGTTACTCCTAGCTTGAACCCATTGATTTATACACTAAGGAATAAGGAGTTTAAGGGTGCCATAAAGAGGCTGATTGGAAAATAAAAAGGTTCATGAGACACAACAGGATGGCAACATCTTATCGTAAGAAATTTCCAATAAAGAAATTATCTCTGTCTAGTCTTTAAATTGTGATAGCTACTATGCATGAACAGTGATCAACTTATTTTAATAGGAATAATCATCTGAAAAATAAAGTACATGAAATTTTCCTTATATTTTAGCATCGATGTCCTCCTTTGCCAAGAGCTAATTCTTAAAAGAACTAAAAATGTCTTTAGAGTCATTAATTAGTATCTTCACATTCTTTCTTTCATGAGAAAGACACACTTCCAACTCTCTTTGGAAGGGATCTAAACTTTCTCTTTGTTCTTCCTAAATAAAATCTCTCTTTCTTACCCTGAAAATAAATAAATGTCAATAATCTTTGACAATTCATCTACAGCTGTGGCAAGAAAGCAGGTTCCATAAAGTCTAAGGGTTATGTTAACAGGAGGCAGGAGGCATTCTACAAAGGTTGAGTTTAAATTATGATTTATTAAATATGTTTACACTACCATGATGCTCTAATAAGAATGCATAAATTAATGTGCTAACTATAAATTTTTACTATGATTCAACAATGTCCCTACTAAGGCATTTTTGTGCAAACCCAAATAATCTTGCCTTCCCTACTTACTTTAAAAAAAAAAGAACACTGGCTCGGTGCCTTTAGCTCAACCGGCTAAGGCGCCAGCCACGTACACCTAAGGTGGCGGGTTCGAATCCTCAGCCCGGACCAGCCAAACAACGACGGCTGCAACCAAAAAAAAAATAGCCGGGCGTTGTGGCAGGCGCC
>NW_003852618.1:431658-437159 GCF_000181295.1 Otolemur garnettii
GCCGGTTGAGCTATAGGCGCCGAGCCGAGCTCAGGAGTTTTAAGACCATCCTATGCAAGAGTGAACCCATCTCTAAAAACATAACTGGGCATTCTGGCGGGCGCCTGTAGTTCCAACTACTTGGGAAGCTGAGGCAAGAGGATGACTTGAGCTCAAGAATTTGAGGTTGCCGTGGGTTATGACACAATAGCAGTTTGCCAGGGGCAAGAAAGTGAAATTCAGTCTGAAAAAATTATTATGGATACATAATTGTTACATATCTTTATAGGGTACATGTGACATTTTGATAAGGCATACAGTGAATTAATAAATTAGGGTAATTAGATATCCATCATTTCAGGTATTTATCACTTCTTTGTGTTAGGAACATTCCAATTCCACTCTTAGTTCAATTTGTAACTATTTTCTGCATGAAATAAGACTTTCTCAAAATTATGCTCCTAAAATAAAATGTAAAAATAAAATGGATATTAAGATTAATAATATAATTACAATGCTAACAAATAGTAATTTTTTCAAATTTTCATGTGAATCCAATAGTGTCACTAATCTTTTACTAAGTGAACATTACATGTTTTTTAACTCTTTTTATAAGGCTAGCATGAGCTAAACTTCAAAACATTACAAGGACATTACCAAAAGAAGGAAAAATATTTACCAATATCTCTTATTAACACAGATGCAAACATCCCTAATAAAATACTGACAAATTAAATGTAGAAACAAAGAAAGAATAATACATCTCAAGTGGATCTACTTCAGCTATGCAAGTTTGGGTTAGCTTTGAAAATGGATCACCACATTTTTCTGTTAATATATATACTTATGTAAAAGGTAAAATGATATGGATTGTGATGACTTCGTGACCTTTGAATAGGAAAGGATTTATTAAATGTGACAAAATATTAATCATGATAGTTAATTAAATTGAAACATAACAAAACTAAAAATGTCTGTTTATCAAAGTTTCATTAAGAAAGGCAATGTGTGTGTACCAAAGAAAGAACTTCTATTCAGAAACTATTAATGTAAAGAAGTCATACAAATCAATGAAAAAAGACCAACAACATAACAGAATAGTCACTTTACGAAAGAGGATATCCAATGGTCAATAAATAAAAATGTGCTTAATGAATTTAATGACATAGATGCTATCACCCAGACCACAGGATACAATGAATCAACTCAAGCTCCTGAAAGTGTCATTGATATTCTTTTGTATTAGGTAACTAAAACTTGAACTCAATGATAGCCGATAGTTAATGAGGTTGAAAAGCTGAAACTTCCCTGGTAACTTCCCTGGAAGGTGATTAAATCGTGAAGGCAGAACACTTGTGAATGGAATTAGAATCTTCATAAAAGATGTCCCGAGACTGGGGGTGGTGGCTCACGCCTGTAATCCGAGCAGCTATTAGGAGGCCAAGGTGGGTAGATTGCCTGAACTCATGAGTTTAAGACCAGCCTGAGCAGGAGCAATACCCATGTCTCTAAAAAATAGATGGGCATTGTGATGGGTGCCTCTAGTCCCAGCTACTTGAGAGACTAAGGCAAGAGAATCACTTAAGCCCAAGAGTTTGAGGTTGCTGTGAGCTGTGATGCCATGACACTCTATCAAGGGTGGCAAAGTGAGACTCTGTCTCAAAAAAAAAAAAAAAGAAAGAAAGAAAGAAAGAAAGAAAGAGAAGATGTCCCAGAGAGCTGCCTTTCCCCTTCTACAGTGTGAGAACACAGTGAATGGGCACCTCTATAAAGCACCAAAAGTCCTCCCCGCACCCCCCCCCCAGACATTGAATCTGCCAGCTCCCTTGGTGTAGGACTTTTCAGGCTCCAGAACTATAAGGAATATTTGTTGTGTGTTTATAAACTACCTAGTTTATGTTATTTTGTTATGGCAGCCCAAAAGAACTAAGATGCCAACTAAGATTCCAGTTGGAATATTAAGCAGAAAATTCTAAGTCTGGAGGCAGAAACACAGCTTAAATCAATGTAACAGAGATTCATGGCCTCTTAACCAGTTTCTAGACAAACCAGTTCACAGACCCAGATCCTCTCAACTGAGAGGGAGAATAATTCCTTTCAGAATCAATTCTACAGATAACATTCAAGATTCTCCCTTCAAGTCTTCCCCAGAGAGACATTTCAGTCACTTAACTTGCTGATCATCCATTCAAGAAAGAGGTTATTAGATACTGACTCTGAATGATTACCAGTTCCTGACAATCTGGTGACTCCTTAATGCTGCTTTGATCAATTCCTGGCACCAGAAAATGAAAGAAGAAATGAGCTGAGTTATAATTGATTCACCTTTATTCTGAATAGTAAATTATTTTATTATCTTTCTCCTCAAAGAGAAAACTAAAGATACTTTTGCTCTACAAATTAGTATGAAATTCATTTGAAACTTTTTAATTGCTTACCAAATAGCACTGGAAGAAGTTAAAATTAAGAGTGAGAGAATCCCTTGGGATATGAAGAAAGTGAGATCATAAACATCAATAACTCCATTGAACTTTATAATGAGATCCCCTGGGTCATACGCTTCCCTCTTGCAAATAACTGCTTAAGTAAAAATGTTCCTTACTCTTCTCTTCACTTTAAACATCAAATATGAGTCTCTTATTCAGAATTTTTGAGTATTTTCCCCAGTAATCCAGAGGATAGCAAGGGAAACACAACAATTCATCAATTTCTCAAAAAGTAGGAATGAACTACCTGAAAGGTGAAAACCAAGAGATAGAAATCTAACCTGCTATCTTAACATTTCCAACATGCACTTCAATTTTTTTCTCACATCTTCAGAATATAAAATCAATACTATACATAAGCCTATTGTTCAGCAAAATAAGGGTCAAATTGTGTTTTCACATGGAAACGAGTTTTCATTTGGAAATTAAAGGAAAAATTAGTAAAAATATAGGAGGACAAAAACCTTAATTGGTTTTCTTAGTAACGTATTGTGAATACTTTTATGTTTTCATGAATACATGCCCCCAGGAAAGAAAAAACACAAGTATAGTCTAGCAAGGGAGAGGGGAAAGTAGAAAGGGAAGGAAGAAGGGATGGTGGTTGGTGGGATCTTACCTAATCTGCACAGCATGAGAGTATTCAGCACACTCCAAAGTGAAGGACTCAACTACAACTTTAACGTTACCTAAAAAATGAAAATAATGTGGGGTGGCACCTGTGGCTCAAGGAGTAGGGCACTGCCTCCATATACCAGACATGGCAGATTCAAGCCTGGCCCCAGCCAAAAAAACTGCAAAAAAAAAAAAAAAAAAAAGAAAGAAAGAAAGAAATGAAAACAAGTAACCTAAACATTTGTACCTTCATATTAATCTGAAATATTAAAAAATAAAAATGAAAAGGAAGTATCTCTAAAGAGAAAAATTACCAAACACTTGAGAAAACAAAACTTCTAATCTTCTTACCCAAACTGACACATTTTTTGTACAAAAAATTCGCATAATTTATGAGCAATGCTTTAGTGAGAACATGAGTTTGGTAGTGTATAGTTACTAGTAGAGCCTACACAAACATTCTGAAATTTAAACCACAAAGAATATGAGTTAATCTAGAAGACACTCTGTTTTTTTTTTATTCTTTGGCAATATTTTTTAAGAATCATTTATTTGTCTGTTTAAAGGCATATTGAATTTTAACTCCCTAGATTCTTTGGTATATGGTAAAGAAATAGTGTGGTAATGATTTTAATTTTGTGAAGTCAGAAACTTGAAGAGCTGGAAAGTTTTAAGTTATGGAATTGAAATACCTCAGTCAACATTAGAATCTATGCATTATAAAACATGGATCCTATTTATTATGTTAATCATTCATGAAGAATATAAAAGCATGTAGTCTTTATTATGTCAAGTTTGGTTCATGATCAATCTAACCAAGATAATAAAAATAAATTGTGTTTAATCATTTCCAAATTTTAATTTATCCTGAATAATACAACTCTTTTACTTACAATAAAGAATACATTTATTAGAATATAAAGTGAAAATTAAATATACAACTTCCCTAACATGAGCCCCATTGAAAGTCTTGCTTAAAAAAGCAAGACTACATGCTTTTTTAATGGCTGAATAGTATTCCATGGCATGCATATACCACAGCTTGTTAATCCATTCCTCGGTTGGTGGGCATTTAGGTTGTTTCCACATTTTGGTGTTGGAAATTGAGCTGTGATGAAGTCTAGAGTAAGTGTCCTCACGATAAAAGGATTTTTTTCCTTCTTGGTAGATGCCTAGTAATGGGATTGCAGGATCAAATGGGAGATCTAGCTTGAGTTGTTTGAGGGTTCTCTATACTTCCTTGCAAAAAGGTTGTATTAGTTTGCAGTCCTGCCAGCAGTATAAAAGTGTTCCCTTCTCTCCACATCCACGCCAGCATCTGCAGTTTTGAGATTTTGTGATGTGGGCCATTCTCGCTAGGGTTAGATGGTATCTCAGGGTGGTTTTGATTTGCATTTCTCTGATAATTAGGGATGATGAGCATGTTTTCATATGTTTGTTAGCCATTTTTCTGTCTTAGAAACCTTTAGAGAAGGTTCTATTCATGTCTCTTGCCCATTAATATATGGGATTGTTGGCTTTTTTCATGTGGATTGAGTTCTCTATAGAGACTAGTTATCAAGCTTTGGCCTGATTCAGAATGTGCAAACATCCTTTCCTGTTGTGTAGGTTGTCTATTTGCTTTGGTTGCTGTCTCCTTAGTTGTACAGAAGCTTTTCAGTTTAATTAAGTTCCATTTGTTTTTGTTGTTGTTGTTGCTATTGCCACAGAAATTTTCTTCATAAAGTCTTTCCCCAGACTGGTATCTTCAAGTGTTTTTCATACACTTTCTTTGAGGATTCTTTATTGTCTCATGCCTTTAACTTAGGTCTTTTATCCATCTTGAATCAATTTTTGTGAGTGGAGAAAGGTGCAGGTCCAGTTTCAGGCTTTTAGATGTGGATATCCAGTTCTCCAAGCACCATTTATTCAATAGGGATTCTTCCCCCAAGAGTATGTTCATGTTTGGTTTATCAAAGATTAGGTGGCTGAAAGATGTTAGTTTATTTCCTCTTTTTATATTCGATTCCAAATGTCTATGTCTCTACTTTTGAACTAGTACCATGCTGTTTTGACCACTATGGTCTTGTAGTACAGCCTAAAGTCTTGTATGCTGATGCCCCCAGCTTTGCTAAGAAGTGCCTAAGCTATATGGGTTTTTTCTGGTTCCATATAAAATGCAGAATCAGTTTTTTCCAAGTCTTGAAAGTATGATGTTGATATTTTAATAGGGATGGTGCTGAATCAGTAGATTGCTTTGGGAAGTATAGACATTTTAAGAATGTTGCTTATTCCTAGCCATGAGTATGGTATGTTCTTCCATTTGTTAATATCTTCTGCTATTTCTTTTCTTAGGGTTTAATAATTTTCTTTATAGAGGTCCTTCACCACTATTGTTAGGTGTATTCCTAGGTACTTCATTTTCTTTTCTTTTCTTTTTTTTTT
>NW_003852618.1:440270-441285 GCF_000181295.1 Otolemur garnettii
TTTTTTTTATGTTTTGGAAAAGGTTGAGTAATATAGGTACTAGTTCTTCATTAAAGATTTGGTAGAATTCTGATGTGAAGCCATCTGGTCTTGGGCTTTTCTTTTTAGGGAGATTTTGTATAGTTGATGCTATTTCAGAACTTGATATAGGCCAGTTCAACATTTCCACTTCATTCTAGTTAAGTCTTGGGAGGTGGCATGTTTCCATGTATTGGTCGATTTCCTTCAGATTGTCATATTTCTGGGAATAAAGTTTTCTGTAATATTCATTAAGGATTTTTTTAATTTCTAAGAGATCTCTTGTTATTTCATCTTTACCATTTCTGATTGACAAGATTAGAGATTTTATTCTTTTTTTTTTTTGGTTAGGTTCGTCAAAGGTTTATATATTTTATTGACTTTTTCAAAAAACCAACTTTTTGATTTATTGATCTGTTATGTAATCCTTTTGTTTTCAATTTCATTTAATTCTGCTGTAATTTTGATTATTTCCTTTCTTCTGCTAGATTTAGGATTGGAATGTTCTTCCTTTTCCAGCTGCTTGAGATGTCCCATTAAGATGTTAACTTCCTCTCTTTCTGTTTTCTTGAGGAAGGCTTGCAATGCTATAAATTTCCCTCTTAGGACTGCCTTTGCGGTATCCCAGAGGTTCTGATAACTCGTATCTTCATTATGGTAATTTCCTTCTTGATCTTGTCTCTGACCCATCTATCATTCAGCATAAAGTTATTTAGCTTACATGTTTTTGTATGAGTATGCAGATTCCTGTTGTTACTAAGTTCAAATTTTATTCCATGATGGTCCGAGAAGATGCATGGAATAATTTCTATTCTTTTAAATTTGCTGAAGTTAGACTTGTGACCTAAGATGTGATTGATTTTGGAGTATGTTCCATGGACTGATGAGAAAAATGTGTATTCAGTTTTGTTAGGATGAAATGTTCTGTAGATGTCTGTTAAATCCAAAAGTTGAATAGTGAAATTTAAATCTAAAATTTCTTTGCTAAGCTTCTTAT
>NW_003852618.1:442400-451353 GCF_000181295.1 Otolemur garnettii
AAACTGAAAAAAACAGTCAAGGACTCTATTCAGTTCACAGTAGTGCCAAAGAAGATAAAGTATTTGGGAGTTTACCTAACAAAGGACATGAAAGATCTCTATAAAGAGAATTATGAAACTCTAAGAAAAGAAATAGCTGAAAATGTTAACAAATGGAAAAACATACCAGGCTCATGGCTGGGAAGAATCAACGTTGTTAAAATGTCTATACTTCCCAAAGTGATCTACAGATTTAATATGATCCCTATTAAAGTACCTCTGTCATACTTTAAAGATCCTGAAAAATTAGTACTTCATTTTCTATGGAAGCAGAAAAAACCTCAAATAGCCAGGACATTACTCAGAAATAAAAGCAAATCAGGAGGTATCATGCTAGCAGGCCTCAGACTATACTACAAATTCATATTGATCAAAACAGCATGGTATGGGCACAAAAACAGAGAGGTAGATGTATGGAACAGAATAGAGAACCAAGAGATGAACCCAGCTATTTACTATTATCTGATCTTTAACAAGCCAATTAAAAACATTCAGTAGGGAAATGATTCCTTATTTAACAAATGGTGCTAGATGAACTGGCTGGCAACCTGTAGAAGACTGACACTGGACCACACCTTTCACCATTAACTAAGATAGACTCTCACTGGATTAACGATTTAAACTTAAGACATGAAACTATAAAAATACTAGTAGAAAGTGAAGGGAAAACTCTTCAAGAAATTGGCCTGGGTGAATATTTTATGAGGAGAAACACCCAGCCAATTGAAACAGCATCAAAAATGCACTACTGGGATCTGATCAAACTAAAAAGCTTCTTCACAGCCAAGAACACAGTAGGTAAAGCAAGTAGACAGCCCTCAGAATGGGAGAAGATATTTGCAGGTTATGTCTCCAACAACAGTTTGATAACCGGAATCCACAGAGAACTCAAATGTATTAGCAGGAAAAGAACGAGTGATCTCATTTCAGGGTGGGCAAGGGATTTGAAGAGAAAATTCTCTGAAGACAGGAGCACAGCCTACAGACATGTAAAAAAATGCTCACCATCCTTAATCATCAGAGAAATGCAAATCAATACTACTTTGAGATATCATCTGACGCCAGTAAGATTAGCCCACATCACAAAATCCCAAAACCAGAGATGCTGGCATGGATGTGAAGAAAAGGGAATACTTTTACACTGCTGGTAGGAATGCAAACTAATATGTTCCTTTTGGAAAGATGTTTGCAGAACACTTAGAGAACTAAAAAATAGACCTGCCATTTGATCCTACAATTCCTCTACTAAGTATATATCCAGAAGACCAAAAATCACTTTATAACAAAGATATTTGTATCAGAATGTTTATTGCAGCCCAATTCATAATTGCTAAGTCATGAAAGAAGCCCAAGTGCCCATCGATCCATGTATGGATCAATAAACTGTGGTATATGTACCATGGAATATTATGCAGCCTTAAAGAAAGATGGAGACTTTATTTCTTACATGTTTACATGGATGGAGCTTGAACATATTTTTCTTAGCAAAGTATCTCAAGAATGGAAGAAAAAGTATCCAATGTGCTCAGCCCTACTATAAAACTAAGTTATAGCTTTCAAAGCTATAAACCAATTATAGCCCAAGAATACAGTGAAAGGGGAAAAGGAGGGGAGGGGAGAAGGAGGATGGGTGGACGGAGGGTAATTGGTGGGAACAATTACAATTACAAGAGTACATGTGAAACTTACTAAATATAGAATATAAATGTCTTAACACAATAAATAAAAAAATGCCATGAAGGCTATGTTAACCAGTTTGATGAAAATATTTCAAATTGTATATAAAACCAGTACATTGTACTCCATGACTGCATTAATGTACACAGCTATGATTTAATAATTAATTTAAAAAACAAAATAAAAAGAAAAAAGAAATCTGCTACCTATGCCTATACTCTTCAGTGTTCTAATTAGAAAAGGATGTTGGATTTTATTGAATGCTTTTTCTGCATCTATTGAGAGGATCATATCATCTTTGTTCTTCCTTCAGCTGATATGGTGAATAAGGTTAGTGGACTTGACTATGTTACACCAGCCTTGCATCCCTGGGATGAAACCTACTTGATCATGAAGTATGACTTTTTGATGATAAGCTGTAATCTATTGGCGAGTATTTCATTGAGAATTTTTGCATCTATAGTCATTAGTGAAATTTGTCTAAAGTTCTCCTTTTTAGCTTGATCTTTTCCTGGTTTTGGTATCAGTGTGATGTTTGTTTCATAGAAGGTTTTGGGGAGAATTCCTCCCTTGCTGATTTTTTGGATTAATTTCTGCACTGTGGGAGTAAGCTCTTCTTTAAAGGTTTGATAGAATTCTGGTGTGAAGCCATCAGAGCCAGGGCATTTTTTTGTTGGGAGATTTTTTATTGTTTCTTTGATCTCAGTGCTTGAAATTAGTCTGTTCAGGAGATCCATTTCTTCCTGGCTAAGTCTACAGAGAGGGTGAGATTCCAAATACTGATCCATTTCCTTCACATTGTCAAATTTCTGGGCATTTCTGATTAATTTACTTGTCTATTTCTAGTTAGTCTGGCCAAACGTTTATCTATTTTATTTATTTTTTCAAAAAACCAACTCCTTTTTTCATTAATTTTCTGAATGATTCTTTTGTTTTTAATTTCATTAATCTCTGATTTAATTTTGGATATTTCTTTTCTTCTGCTGGGTTTAGGCTTAGATTGTTATTCTCTTTCCATTTCCATAAGATGACTTGTTAGTTTGTTGATACATTCTCTTTCTGTTTTTTGGATGTAGGCATCTAAAGTGAAAATTTTTCCTCTTAGGACTGCTTTTGCTGTATCCCATAGGTTTGGGTATCTTGTGTCTCATTGTTGTTATGGTCAAGGAAGTTAATGATTTCCTCTTTTATTTCTTCCTGTACCCAACTGTCATTCAGGCCAATGAAAATAATGTATATTTTTTAGCTTTGGGATGGAGTGTTCTATATACATCTATCAAGCACAGTTGTTCTAGGGTCTCATTAAAGAGAGACCCTATATCTTTGTTTAATTTCTGTTTTTGAGGATCTGTCTAGCTCCATAAGAGGAGTATTAAAGTCCCCGATGGTGTTACAGGCTATCATATTGCTCAAACTAATTAAGGTCTGTTTCAAGAATCTGGGAGCATTTAAGTTGGGTGCATAAATATTTAGAATTGAAATGTCTTCTTGTTGTATTTTTCCCCTGACCTATATGAAGTATCCATCTTTGTCATTTTTGACTTTAGTTGCTCTTTCTGAAAATGAAATTGCAACCTCTTTTTTCTCCTGAATTCTGTGTGCCTAAAAAATTGTCTTCTAACCTTTTACTCATCAGGTTTAATTTGTCTTTTGAGGTTGTGTGTTTCCTGCAGACAGCAAGTGGATAGCTTGTGGTTTTTTATCCAATCAGTCAGTCTATGCCTCTTCAGTGGGGAATTCAAGCCATTAACATTTATTGAGATAATTGATAAATGCAGTAGCATTTGATTCATCTTATTTTGTGGAAGTCCACTGCTTAGTTTTATCTTTTGCATCATTGTGGAAACTAGGTTCTCTCCTTTAATTTCTGGGTGCTTACTTTGCTGGTGGTCCATTGTGATGGTGAGTGTGTACAACAGGTTGAAATATTTCTTGTAGAGCTGGTCTTGTTGTGGGAAATTTCCTCAATGTTCATATATCAGCAAAAGATTTGATTTCTCTGTCAATTTTTTTTTTTTTTTTTGAGACAGAGTCATACTTTGTCACCCTTGGTAGAGTGCTGTGGCATCATAGTCCATAGCAACCTCCCACTCTTGGGCTTAAGGGATTCTCTTGCCTCAGCCTTCTGAGTAGCTGGGACTATGGGCACCTGCCACAGCAGCTGGCTATTTTTTGTTGCAATTCTCATTGCTGTTTTAGCTGGCCGGGCCAGATTCAAACCCACCACTCTCAGTATGTGGGGCCAGTCCCCTACCCACTGAGCCACAGGCACCACCCTCTCCATCAATTTTAAAGCTTAGCATGATATAGAGTTCTGGCCTAGAAATTGTCTTGTGTAAGCAGATTAAAGTTAGATGACCATTTTCTTTTGGCTTGAAAAGTTTCATTAGAGAATTCTGTAGTCACCCTGATGGATTTGCACCTGTAGGTCAATTGGCGCTTACTGGCAGCTTGCAGAATCTTTTCTTTTGTCTTGACTTGGACAGGTTCATCACAATGTGTCTTGGAGAGTCTCTATTTGAGGAGAGGTGACCAGAAGTCTGATGTCTCTCTGAAAGGACTGTGTCAGAATCTTTGGTGATATTTGGGAAGTTTTCATTTATAACATTCTCTAGTATGGCTTCTATTCCTCTGGGGCATTCTTCTTCCTCTTCTGGGATACCTCTAACTCATATGTTTGAACACTTCATGAAGTCCCATAGTTCTATCAGTGAATGTTCTGCTTTCTCTCTTTTTCTGCCTCTTTAACTATCTAAGTTATCTCAAGAGCTTTGTCCTCTACCTCTGATATTCTTTGTTTGGCATGATCTAATCTGTTATTGATACTTTCTACTGCATCTTTAAGTTCCCTAATTGCTTCAATGCCTTTAGCTCTGCTATATCCTTTCTATATTCTTCATATCATTCATGTCTTATTTGATCCTGGTTTTGGATTTCCTTTTGGTTATTTTCCACCTTCTCAGCAATTTCCTTCATTGTTTTCATCATCTGTATGTTAAATTCCCCTTCTGTCATTTCTAATATTTCTTTATAGGTGGAATCCTCTGCAGTAACTACCTCATGGTCCCTTATTCTGGACTGGTTTTTCATGTGGCAAGGATTTTTCTGCTGTCTCTTCCCTGTGATTGTTTTCTTTTATCTGTTTCCTTACCCTAATTTTCCTTTTACTTCCTCTTGTTCTTTAAGTTATCGTGCCTCTGAGCTAATGTTTTCATGAATCCTTTTGGTACAGGACTAAAAGGATGAGAAGATTGAAGAACAAGAAGGGGGAAAAGATTTTAAAAAAGAAAAAAAGAAAGGAAAGGGGGTGAGTAAAAGAGAATATTACAGAAGAGAGGCACAGAAGGAGGGAGACAGAAGTAATAAAGATGCACAGTAGGATACTTTGACCCACACCTGATTTTAAAATCATAAATATTCTAAAATATATTTATATTATTTATATTTACATTGTTATCACATAACACTTAAGTCAGAGACACCTAAAATTTGCCTGCCCTCTTAAACGCACTTCCAGAAGTAGAGAGATAATATTCATTTGCCTATTATTTGGTCACCTACAACATACATAGATTTTACTAGTTCCTGGGTATTTATTAGTGAATGAGACAGGTTCAACTTCTTTCAACACAATAACAAATAATGAGACTAAATGTGTCATTGCAAGTTATAATAAGTGTTACAGGGTAAAAATGGCAACACTTCATGAATAAAATGGGAGGGTAATGAATTAAAACCAGGAGAGGATCAAGGAAAGCTCTTCTAAGAAGTATCATTTAGGCTTAGTGAGGTAGAAAAAAAGTAGGTGACTATTAGAGGAAATTCAAAGCAGAAGAAACAGCATATGTTAAAGCCTTAATTTGGCAGGAAATATCTAGAGTACAAATGTTTCTTTTATTTTTACACTTTTATTTTCATATAATTTAACATATTTTATATTTATAATACATTCTAATATAATTTTAAAATTGTAAGAATAACATAAAAACTATATATACCCACTATCCATAGTTACCAATTGTTTACACCTCCTCCATGTCATATAAGATTATGTATAATTTTAATATATACACATAGGTATAAATTTTTTTCAAGCTATCAATTAACACTTCAATATATAATTCCCCAAAATAGAATATTCTGTTATATAGCAAGTACATTTAACAAAACTGGGACACTTTACTGTGATATACTACTATTATCTAATCCAAAGTTCATATCCAGATCTTATCAATTAGCTCCAAAATATTCTTTATATTTTTCCCTGTGCAGAAGCCAATCTCAATGAATCATTTTAGAAAGGCCCATGAGCTGGTTTGTCTTAAAACTGATCTGTTAACTTTAATCTTTTGGCTAAGATAGTGTCTCCCAAATCTCTCCAAGGTGAAGTCATGACTTTTTCCTTAGAAATTAATAAATTATTTGTGAGATAATACTTTGAAATTATGTAAATATCTTTATCTTGATCAAACTTTCACTCACTAATTTTAGTATGTCTTCTATATTTAATATTTGCAATTCTATGATGTTTGCTCTTTTTCCATTTTTTTTTTCTTTTTCTTTTTGAGACGAGTCACTTTGTTGCCCTCCGTAGAGTGCCATGACATCATAGGTCACAGCAACCTCAAAATCGTGGGCTCAAGTGATTCTCTTGCCTGACCCTCCCAAGTGGCTGGGACTACAGGTGCCTGCCACAGTGCCCACCTATTTTTACAGACAGTCTCACTCTTGATCAGGCTGTTCTCAAACTCTTGAGCTCAGGCATTCCACCTGCCTCAGCCTCCCAGAGTGCTAGGATTACAAGCATCAGCCACCGTGCCTGGCCTTTTCTTTCTTTCTTATATATTCATTTATTTATTGATACCAGCATATGTGCATAAATTCCTATTTTATATTCCTATTTCACTTTATCTTCATGTCCAAATTGTCCCAGATATATGAATGTAAGCCCTTCAAGCTCTACTAGACTTTTAAATTCATGGGTTATATGGACATAGTTTTGAAAATGATTTCTTCATTAATGCATTATCCAATATACTTAGTCTCTTTTGTTATATTTGAGAGTTACTTATTACCCATGTAGTACTAATTTTCCACTGTCCTGTGATAAAATTCCTTAGTCATTTTTCCTAAGAGATATAGTTATTTTATTAATTCCAAGTTTTCTCCATCTCCCACTATTTTACCCAAAACCTTGTCACTGTGTTGCAAGGGTAGTGTATCAGGTGACATTAGGTATAATCTTAAGTGATAGAAAACCTAAGTAACTGTGCCTTTGACAACGTATAAATTTATGTTTCTCTTTTATGTAAAATTAACCCAGAAGTAAAGAGTGCTAACTTGACTGTGCTGGTATGGTTTTCTGGAACTTAAGCATTTAAATGCTCATGAGATAGTGACTCACATTGTACGCATATTTTTCAAGCCAATAATTACATTCTAGGTTGCTGGAAAGAGGAAAATATTAAAAAGAAAGTCAAAGATGACTGGCTAACAATTGCCAAATGAAGATTCCAAAATGCTACTACATCATACTTTCACTGGCCAAATTTTAGGCACTTGCCTAGGCCTGGCTTCATGGAAGGCTGGAAAATAATCATCTTTTTTTCTGTACATTCACGTACCTAGGTAAAATTTCTATTAATGGATAGAAGGGAATATGGTTATTGTGGGACATCTAACAATCTCACCCACAGTCCACCCCTTTAGCTTCATAAGTCTTGGTATACTTCCTCCTTCTTATATGTGAAACAAAAGGGACAGTCCCAAATTTTCCACAAGTTATATAGAGAACATAGACTTTGAGTGACACATACTCCTCTCTCAGTTCTGGATTTACATACTCCCAATATCTGGTGGACTAGAAACTAAAAGGCAAGTCATTCTACCACATAAATGATACAATGTGGGGAGGAAACTGGGTAACTGCAAAGAAATTCAAAATATGAGAAAACACAAAACACAGATATCATGCCCTATAGCAATTATAACATAATGATAGACCAAGTAACACATTTTTTTCCCCAGCATCATATGTCTTTCAACTATCCCACAGGTAGGGTCCAGAGTATCTGATGAATAGTAATACAGTCTACAAGTGTTTTATATTCTTATTACAAGATATTTTTTACTTTCCCTATCACATACAGAACACAGCTAGGGTTGGCTACAAAGCAGTGGTCCTGAGGAACACTGTTAGAGCTCAAGATGGTTACTCCATACTCCAAAAGATTTTGTGATGTACAATATGTGCATCATTGATCCAATGGAAAACAATGAATGACATTATAGATAGTCCTCTTTGTTTGCTTTTCATTTTTAATTGTGCTGCCCCATTTCTACCCAATTCATTACTGGATTAAATGTGTAGTGAGAATTTCTCATTTACTCTTCATTTCTACCCCAGGCATGAAAGCACAGTAAAACAAATATAATTAAGAAAGATAATTTTTTAACTTTAAAGATATAATAGGTAAATATATATTGTATCTCTACATAAGCTGTCTTAATTTTTTCTTGGTGATCCAAGGATATTTTCTATGAAATTGTCAAGGTATTTATTCATTTATTCTTTCATTCATTCACTTATAATAGTTGCACATATTTGGGAATACATTCCCATAATCTTTGGGAATACATATTTTAATACATGGCATATGTGTAATGGTTAATTCAGCTTAACTGCAATATCCATCACCTCAAAAATTATTCTTTTATATTGGGAATGTTACAATTCTTCCCTTCTAGTTATTTTTAATGTACAATAAATTGTTAAATATAGTTTCCCTACTGTACTAATCAAATACTACAACTTATTTATTCTATCTCACTGTATTGAAATTGTTGAGATAAGTTGAATTTTCTAGAAATCTTTTAATCCTGAGTCCATTTTCCACAAGTGCCTAAATTTACCGTTTCACTTTATTATGATAAAAACATTAAAGGGAAGTATACCCACATGGGAATTTCTGTGGCATTTCTTGCCAAGAAGTTTCCACTGAGGTTTACAGCCTAGATACAGAACAGAGTCCCATAGCTTTATAAGGAGAATGACAATCCTCCTCCCTTAACTATTATTTCAAAATAAAATATGTTTCCACATCTAAAAACATTTGGACTCTTTCAAATCAAATAAACATGCAACTACAAAAGACCCATGAGCTGACATAAAGCCACTGAATATAGAAAGAATATTCAGTCCTTCAATTAACACTGACTTCTTTTTTTTTTTTTTTTT
>NW_003852618.1:451373-460549 GCF_000181295.1 Otolemur garnettii
TAGGTGTGACAACAGTATAAAAGAGAGCAATGAACTTGCCTTGATTTTGAGAATTTTCTGAAGATGGCTGGAGATATATACACATAGCTGGAATGAAAAAAAGAGAGACAACCATAAGATGAGCTCCACATGTGGCAAAAACGTTCTGAAGGCCAGTGGTTGATTTCATTTTTAGTACAATCTGGGCAATGGCACCACAGGAAGTAAGAATGAGGGTGAGAGGTATGAGAACAAAAATGGCACTCATCACCATTAGGGTCAGCTCATTAGCACGGGTATCAACACACAATAGTCCCAGCAGTGCAGGAACTTCACAGGAGAAGTGATCCACTTGGCAACGTCCACACAGGGGTACCCAGAAAGTGAGGAAGGTAAGAAGTGCTGAGTTAGTAAAACCATTTACTCAAGAAGCCACAGCCACTTACCTGAAAACCTCATGACACGGATAGGCAACCGGTTCATCATTATCCTGTCATACCTGCACTCCCACCTCCACAGTCTCATGTACTTCTCCTCTCAAACCTCTCTTTTCTGGACCTCTGTTATACCACCGGCCCTATCCTTCAATTGCTGGTCAACCTCTGGGGCCCTGAAAAAACCATCTCTTATGCTGGTTGCATGATTCAACTTTACTTTGTCCTGGCTTTGACTCTTCTTGGGTAAGTGGCTCCACTACTTCAGCACTTCATTCATCCTTTACCTTCTAGGTACCCCTATGTGGACATCACCAAGTAGATCACTTCTTTTGTGAAGTTCCTGCACTGCCGTGACTATCATGTGTTGATATCCATGCTAATCAGCTCACCCTCATGGTGATGAGTGCCATTTTTGTTCTCATACCTCTCATCCTCATTCTCACTTCCTGTGGTGTCATTGCCGGGACTGTACTAAGAATGCCATCAACCACTGGACTCAAGAAAGTTTTTGCCACATGTGGAGCCCATCTTATGGTTGTCTCTCCTTTTCATTCCAGTCATATGCATATATCTTCAGCCACCATCAGGAAAATTTCAAGATCAAGGCAAGTTCATTGTTCTCTTTTATACTGTTGTCTCGCCTAGTCTCAACCTGTAATCTATACTCTCTGAAAAAAAATGTAAGAGGGGCAGTGAAGAGACTAACAGGGTGGGACTAACAGGGCACGGAGTAATCAAGTGCCTTGCAATTGTTTTTCAGAGGGTCTTGTCCATATTTGAGGGTGGTTTCCCTGCTTCTTTGTGATTTACTTTTAGTCTATAACTCACTAAACATGAATAGCTGAGCCACAAATTTGTTGTTCTTTTTATTGTTTAATTCTGAAATAACTTGAGATAGTCAATAAACTTTTTGATTAATATTACATTAGTCTTCAAAAATTTTATATTAGGAAATTATGGACCATAGTTTCAACACAAGTATGTGTGTGTGTGTATATGTGTACATGTATGTGAATAATATTGAGACTATTTTTTAAATATTTGAAATGTTTCTAGTAATTGATAAGCTGTGCTTTGAACTGATTATCAATATAATACATATAAAGGGGGTCAGTATTAAAGGCATAGGCTAATGGAGTTTTTTTATTGAACAGGCCTTAAATTAAGCTAAAAAGTGTCACAGCAAAGGCAAATGGTAAATATGATGTGATGAATAGCATTATTTATTACATAGTAAAAATGCATAGTACTATTAATTGGCTGAAGCACACTTTTTAAAAACACGATATGTGTAACTTATTCTATAAATCTATATACTTGTCACATTGAATAGTAGGAACAAATATCTGTTTAAAATTATTTATTCATTTACCTGTCCATTTATTCATCAAATTACTCTTCATTCCCTTCACTAGCTAAACCTTATTGTCCACTCTGTCCCTGATTGTGGGATTCTTTGTAGCATACATGACTATCACACATTTTTTGTCTGAACAGAACTCACCCTCTTGTGGAAAAAATTGGAATGTAAGATAAAAGATGAAGTAGTTGTACATGACTTAATTTGTCACTGGGCATAATGCCAATAAATCAAGGTAGCTTTTATGTTTTGTTGGTTTTTTTTGAGACAGAATCTCACTTTGTCACCCTCGTTAGAGTGCTATGGCATCTTAGCTCACAGCAACCTCAAACTCTGGGGTTGAAGTGCTTCTCTGGTCTCAGCCTCCCCAGTAGCTGCGAGTATAGGGACTGCCACAATGCTGGGCTATTTTTAGAGATGGGGTCTTACTCTGGGTCAGGCTGGTCTTACACTCCTGAGCTCAGGCACTCTACGTGCCTTGGCCTCCCAGAGTGCTAGGATTACAGGAGTGAGCCACCACGCTCAGCAAGGTAGCTTTTAAATAGCAAAACCAATATATTCTGATTTCTTTTCAGATCAAATCAATCTTTCACCTTCTAAAAATAAAAAAAGCAAGGAAATTGGCCATCGGCCCTGAAAATAAATTTCAATTGATAACTCCTGTAGGAAGATGATGCCATGAAGAGAAACAAAACAGAATACATTTAACTTACTTTAGTTGGCTTAGTTAGTGACATATTGAAGATACATTCTATGGAGACACTGTATCTTTTATAACAACCTGGATAGATTTGGAGAATACTTTTCTAAGTAAAGTATCACAGGAATGGAAAACAAGCATCTGCTGGGTGTGGGGACTCCTGCCTGTAATCCTAGCACTCTGGGAGGCTTAGGTGGATTACTTAAGGTAATGAGTTTGAGACCAGCCCCAGCAAGAGAAAGACTTTGCCTCTAAAAATAGCTGGGTGCTGTGGCAGATGCCTGCAGTCTTAGCTACGTGGGAGGCTGAGGCAAGGAAATCGCTTGAGCCCAAGAGTTTGAGGTGGCTGTGAGCTATGATGCTACAGCACCCTACAGAGGATGACAAAATGAGACTAACTCAAAAAAAAAAAAAAAAGAAAGAAAAAGAAAAACAAGCATCAGGTGCTCAACACTAAGTTAAAACTAATAGATTAACAACTACATGCTCACTTGAGTGAAAAACTCAATTAAATTTAAAGGAGAGGGAAGAGGGGAAAGGGTTCACCAAGTTCCCACCCAAAGGAAATAATGCACAGGTGTATGGTACACTTCCTGAGTGAAGGAAACAAGGACATCTTACACTTAACCTTACAAATGCAACCAATATAACCTAATGACACACCCTCATATTAATCTGAAATTTAAACAAAAAAAATTTTTTTTTATTAATCTCAGATTTATTGGTTAAATGAAATGAATTTGGCATTTGGTACAATTTGGCTCATTGTACCTCATAAATTTTTTTTATTAAATGATAGCTGTATACATTAATGCAAACATGGGGTGCAGTGTAGTGTTTTCATATACATTTTGAAATACTTTCATCAAGCTGGTTCACATAAATTTCATGTCATTTGCATAGTCATTGTGTCAAAACATTTATATTCTAGTTCTAGAAAAGTTCACTTGTACCCTTGTTAGACAGATATATAGGTGATCTTTCCGGTCACCCTCCCACCACCCAACCACCCTTCTCCCCTCCTCTTCCCCACCCCCTCCCCATATTCTTGGGCTAGAATTAAGTTGTATCTTTCATTTGAGAGCTATAAATTAGTTTCATAAAAGGGCTGTGTACATTGGATACTTTTTCTAACATTCCTGTGATACTTTGCTAAGAAGAACATTTTCCAGTTCCATCCATGTAAACATGAAAGAGGTAAAGTCTTCGTTTTTCTTAAGAGCTGCATAGTATTCCATGGTGTACATATTACCTAACTCCAGTAAGATTAGCCCATATCACAAAATCCCAAAACCAGAGTTGCTGGCTTGGATGTGGAGAAAAGGGAACACTTCTACATTGCTGGTGGGAATGCAATTTAATACGTTCCTTCTGGAAAGACATCTGGAGAACACTTAGAGAACTAAAAATAGACCTGCCATTCGATCCTGCAATTCCACTATTAGGTATATACCCAGAAGATAAAAAATCACATTACAATAAAGATGTTTGCATCAGAATGTTTATTGCAGCCCAATTCATAATTGCCAGGTCATGGAAGAAGCCCAAGTGCCCATCAATCCACAAATGGAACAAAAAAAATTTTTAATGAGCTAAACATGGATCTTTAAGGTGAAAACTAACTTATCAACATAATATTTCAAACCATAGCAGCATTCCAAATGAAACTGAAATTATGACAAGCTCAAATTAAGGCAAACAGGTTTATGAATTTTGTTTGTTTGTTTGTTTGTTTGCAGTTTTTGACCAGGGCTGGGTTTAAACCCACCACCTCCAGCATATAGGGTTGGCTCCCTACTCCTTTGAGCCACAGGCACTGCCCACTTTTGTGAATTTTGACACATTGAACAAACACAGCCCTGTGAATAGTGAAAAATAAGAAGCTTTGTTTTCAATTTGATACAAGAATTTGAAAATATATTTCAAGATTTCTGAAAAAATAATTATTTTGGTACATTGTGCCTCCATTTTCACTTAACACAAATATGTTACCTGCCAATTTTCAAATGGATTTCATAGAGCTGCAATCTGACATTCAACTTAAAGAAAAATTGGATTATGCCTCTTTATTGGACTTTTATAGGTCCTGTCTTCCCAGAGGCAAATGTCCCTCATTTCAGTTATCTGTGTCATCACTTTTTGTCAGGGAACTATTTTCAAGAATGTAGTACTTTATGAGTAAACTCAGAACCAAAATCTGTGATGAGCATCTTGAGTATTCACTGAGAATTGCAACTACTTCCATCAAACCAGATATTGAAGCTTTAGTTTCTCAAGTACAATGTCAAATATCCCACCACTTTTATGTTGCCCATTTTTCTTTTACTTATATAAAAAATATTATATCAAGGAATGCTATCCCTCAGAAATGAAGGTGAGGTCAAAAAAATGGAAACACATTCCACACTCATGGATAGAAAGAATCAATACTGTTGAAATGTCTGTACTACCCAAAGCAATCTATACATTCAATAAAATTTCCAGCAAAATACTAATGGAATTTTTCACGGAAATAGAAAAAACATGCTAAAATTTATATGGAACCACAAATGACCCAGAATAAACAAGTCCATCCTGCACAAAAAGAACAAAGCTTAAGGGAAAAAATTACCTGATTTCAAATTATGTACAGAGCTGTAGTGACCAAAACAGTATGGTACTGTTATCAAAGTAGACATGCAGATGGAGATAACAGAATAGAGAAACAAAAAATAAATTCACACATCTATAGTAAACTTGTCTTCAACAAAGTTGTCAAGAACATACATTGGGGAAAGGACAGTCTCTTCAATAAATGATGCTAGGAATTAAACTAAAACATTATCTCTGCCCATATACAAAAATGAAAGAGGAAAAATGACACTAAACCCTTGTCTCTACTCATATGCAGAAATCAAATTAAAATACATTAAAGACTTCAATATCAAGACCTAAAACTAACTACTAAAAGAAAATGTTGGAGAAATGCTCTGGGACATTGTTCTGGCTAAGGATCTCTTGAGTGATACTGAAGCATAAGTTTCAGGCAGAATGGGGACCAAAGACCCCATTCTTGGCAAGGGAAAAACAGCCCCAGAAAAAGAGGAAAACAGAAGTAAGCTGAGAAAGGCAGAATAAAACAGTTTAGCTAGTTCACTTTTAAACCAGCCATTAAATTCCTTATCTGAGCAGTTCCTGCTTTTCCTAGAAGCCTGGCCTATAGGGGATACAGCTTGCAAACACCCCTGCTGGGTCCATAAACACTCTGAAGAAGACAATGTCCATAACAAGGAGGCTGCATGCAAGGCCTGAGTAGAAAGATTAACCAGGCTGTCCCCTGCACAGTCAACAGTAAAGGGAAATACCCACTGTGGGGATTGTATCTGGGCATGGCAGAGATCAAGAAAACAGCTCAAGCCCTGAAATATGGGCAGGAGGGCTCGTGTACCCAGAGGAAGACACCTATGGGTTGGAGATAAGAGGAAAATTCCTGTTTCCCACCAAAGTTCTTCAGAGAAGACTGACAACGGTGGCATTTGCTCCACAGGGAACTAGTGAGGATTAACCTTCCCCAAGGAATCTCTGTGTGTGACCACAGGAGGTGGTCGGGAGGCTACCCACACACAAGGCTCAGGTTTCAGATTTCTCAAGTCTGCTCAGACCCTTAATGTAAATGATTATAGATAGAATAAGAACTAACATGCTTACTCAGAGAAACTGTTAACAGTTTTGTTCCTTTCCTCAGCTTACCTTCTGGGCTAAATTAGCAAATAGCCTTCAATAAAAGCTGAGTGGAACAAACACTCAGGGCCATTCACTGGACCCCACAAACTAGCAATGGATCTCTCTGTTTCTCACCTTTGAAAACTCTATTCTACATATCCTATGTCTTTATCTCTTGCCACTTCTAACTTTACTTTTCTTCAGTTGATTGCTGCCAGGTCTCTAGGTCTTTAAGGATGCTGCCCCCAGGGCAGGACCTTGGCATAAGTAGTTAAAGCAAAATTAAACAAATGGGACCATATCAAGCTAAAATGTTTCTGCACAGCAAAGGAAACAATCAAGTGAACAGCCATTAAACCCACAAAATAGGAGAAAATATTTGCAAATAGCCATCTGATAAGGAATTAATAATTAGAATATATAAAGAGCTCAAACAACTCAATAGAAAAAAATCAAATAATCTACTTAAAATAGGAAAAGCTCTGAATAGACATTACTCAAAAGAAGACATACAAATGAGCTACAGGTATATGAGACCAGGCATAGTGGCTCATACCTGCAATCCTAACACTCACAGGTGGATTGCCTAAGTGCAGGAGTTTGAGACCAGCCTAAGCAAGAGCAAGAACCTGTCTCTACTACAAAAAAAAAAAAGAAAGAAAGAAAAGAAAACTTATCCAGGCATTGTGGTGGACACCTGTAATCTCAGCTACTCAGGAGGCTGAGGCAGAAGGATTGCTCAAACCCAGGAGTTTGAGGTTGCTGTGAGCTATAAAGCCCAAGCACTCTACCCAGGACAACAAAGTGATACTCTGTCTCGAAAAGAAAAAGAACAGGTATATGAAAAAATCTTCCGACTAACGATATGTTAGTCACCAGAGAAAACAAATCAAAACCACAAGGTATTATCTCACCCAGTTATATTTTTTCCTATGCAGAAACCAATCTCAATGAATCATTTCAGAAAGGCCCATGAGCTGGTTTGTCTTAAAACTGATCTGTTAACTTTAATCTTTTGGCTAAGATGGTGTCTCCCAAATCTCTCCAAGGTGAAGTCATGACAATTTCCTTAGAAATTAATAAATTATTTATGAGATAATACTTTGAAATTATGTAAATATCTTAATCTTGATCAAACTTTTGCCCACTAATTTTAGTGTCTTCATACCAATGATCTTGAACTCCATATGTCTTCTATAGCTAATATTTGCCATTCTATGATGTTTGCTCTTTTTCCTTTTTTTTTTTTTTTTTTTTTGAGACAAAGTCTCACTTTGTTACCCTCCCATAGAGTGCCATGACATCACAGGTCACAGCAACCTCAAAATCGTGGGCTTAAACAATTCTCTTGACCCTCCCAAGTAGCTAGGACTACAAGCACCTGCCACAGCACCCAGCTATTTTTAGAGATAGCATCTCACTCTTGCTCAGGCTATTCTCAAACTCCTGAGCTCAGGCATTCCACCTGCCTCAGCCTCCCAGAGTGCTAGGATTACAAGCATCAGCCACCGTACCTGGCCTTTTCTTTCTTTCTTATGTATTCATTTATTTATTGATACCAGCATATGTGCATAAATTCCTATTTTATATTCTTATTTTACTTCATCTCATGCCCAAATTGTCCCAGATATGTGAATATAAGCCCTTCAAGCTCTACTAGACTTTTAAATTCATGGGTTATATGGACATAGTTTTGAAAATGATTTCTTCATTAATGCATTATCCAATATACTTAGTCTCTTTTGTTATATTTCAGAGTTACTTATTATCAATGTAGTACTAATTTTCCACTGTCCTGTGATAAAATTCCTTAGTCATTTTTCTTAAGAGATATAGTTATTTTATTAATTCCAAGTTTTCTCCATCTCCCACTATTTTACCCAAAACCTTATCACTGTGTGTTGCAAGGGTAGTATATCAGGTGACATTAGGTATAATCCTAAGTGATAGAAAACCTAAGTAACAGTGCCTTTGACAACATATAAATTTATGTTTCTCTTTTATGTAAAATTAACCCAGAAGTAAAGAGTGCTAACTTGACTGTGCTGGTATGGTTTTCTGGAACTTAAGCATTTAAATGCTCAAGAGATAGTGACTCCCATTGTACGCATATTTTCCAAGCCAATAATTACATTCTAGGAAAGAGGAAAATATCAAAAAGAAAGTCAAAGATGACTGGCTAACAATTGCCAAATGAAGGTTCCAAAATGCTGCTACATCATACTTTCACTGGCCAAACTTTAGGCACTTGCCTAAGCCTGGCTTCATGGAAGGCTGGAAAATAATCATCTTTTTTCCTGTACATTCATGTACCTAGATAAAATTTCTATTAATGTATAGAAGGGAATATGTTTATTGTGGGACATCTAACAATCTCACCCACAGTCCACCCCTTTAGCTTCATAAGTCTTGGTATACTTCCTCCTTCTTATATGTGAAACAAAAGGGACAGTCCCAAAGTTTCCACAATTATATATAGAACACAGTCTTTGAGTGACACATACTCCTCTCTTAGTTCTGGATATACATACTCCCAGTATCTGGTGGACTAGAAACTAAAAGGAAAGTCATTCTACCACTTAAATTATGCAATGTGGGGAGGAAACTGGATAACTGCAAAGAAATTCAAAATATGAGAAAACACAAAACACAGATATCATGCCCTATAGCAATTATAACATAATGATAGACCAGGCAATACATTTTTTTCCCCAGCATCATAATATGTCTTTCAACTCTCCCACAGGAAGGGTCCAGAGTATCTGATGAATAGTAATACAGTCTACAAGTGTTTTATATTCTTATTACAAGATATTTTTTACTTTCCCTATCACATACAGAACACAGCTAGGGTTGGCTACAAAGCAGTGGTCCTGAGGAACACTGTTAGAGCTCAAGATGGTTACTCCATACTCCAAAAGATTTTGTGATGTACAATATGTGCATCATTGATCCAATGGAAAACAATGAATGACATTATAGATAGTCCTCTTTGTTT
>NW_003852618.1:460569-466226 GCF_000181295.1 Otolemur garnettii
TTTTTTGAGACAGAGCCTCAAGCTGTCCCCCTGGGTAGAGTGCGTGGCATTACAGCTCACAGCAACCTCCAACTCCTGGGCTCAAGCGAGTCTCCTGCCACCGCCTCCCAAGTAGCTGGGACCACAGGAGCCCGCCACAACGCCCAGCTATTTTTTTGGTTGCAGCGGTCATTGTTGTTTGGTGGGTCTGGGCTGGGGATTCAAACCCGCCACCTTAGGTGTATGTGGCTGGCGCCTTAGCCGGTTGAGGAAAAAAAGAGTAATGTCCTTTTTGACAAGAAAAGAGAGCATCACTAGAGAATAACAACAATGATTTAAGGTAGGTATTGAGTGTGGATGGGAATGATCTCTTTAGCTTGATTGATATAATCTTTTTTGAACAACTCCATGCAAGTTGTGACCACTGTGTGAAGCTGCACACTAAAACAAATGTGCATATAAATTCATTTCTTTTAATATCAATAAACATAATTATAATTTAAAATGTATACTCTTCAAAAATAATCTAGAATACTATTTGCATTTTCATTAATGCAAATGGAAGGGTAATATGCATTTATATTAATTAAAATATATGTATACCAGCATAAAAATCTTGAAATTATTTGCATCAGATTCAACTCAAGGGATCTGAGTAGTTTAAGTAACAGAAAGGGAAGAAATTTCAATCCTTCTGAGACTTCTTATAGGGGAGTAAGGACACTTAATATTTAGATACAACCTGAAGAAAAATTAATTAGCAGATATAGATTCATAATCAAACAAGGTACTTTATTTCATGAAAATAACCAACACAACAGTAAGTACTTTACTTAATAATAAAGTGTAGTCATACATACTGAACAAATTGCTTAATCCTCACAACACAGCAATGACTAAGAGGTATATGTATTAACTATTGCCAATAGACTAATTTCAGATACTCTAGTTTCATATCCTGTTTTCTTTTTGACTTCACCTACACCACTGTTTTGCAAATATTTTACTATTACCTATAGTAGGAAATATATTTTACATCCAACAGCATATAATTGTTAAAATATATGATACATTACAACTCACAGTGTAAAAAGTTCCAACATACATCATACTGTGTTTGCAAGTGCTGATGCTTTAATGACCTTGTGCAATCAATTAATTTTTGTCCCATTATGCAAATACTGAACTTGTTGCAAAGAATCATTTCCTTTCAGCTGCATGTTTCCTTTTTTTTTTTTAGACAGAGACTCAAATCTTTTTTTTTTTAAGACAGAGTCTTTGTATATTTCCTTTTATGAAAAAAGTTTTGTTAAAAAAAAAAAGTCATTCTAAGTTTTCAGGAGTAAATCTAAGGAACACTGATACATGTTTTTCTATGCAAATTAGAATGACCCACGTGGAGCTCAATGAGTTCGGAACTCACCTAAATCAGTTCATAAATTTAACCAGAACATGGCCAAGGCCAGCAGATTTTGAAAAAAAAGTAAGGAAAACATGTGGTAAGTCAGCATAAGTGGCTCTTGAGCACTCGTTAAAATCATTCATTTCTCCATTTTATTTATTTCTCTCATATAAGATCAGTTGTAAGTTTCCCTTTACCTAATGATCATTCTATAAAAATTTTCCAGGTTACATTTCTTGGGTAAAACATATAAATTTGTTAGTCTTTCTTTTAGAGACACTACAGAAATATCTTTTGGCATTTAGACTCAATTTTTCATGCTTCGCTGAAGTTATATCAAGAGAAAAATCTCTTTATAACTGATTTAATTTTAACTGAATAGATTGATCATCAGAGAAATTCAATACTGAAATACAAGTCTTCACTTTGACTTGAGTCCTCCAATGAGAGCAACAACAGTCATGAATGCAGGCAATGCAAGTGCTCCAAAGATCTTCATTCTCTTGGGTTTCTCCAACCATCCCTGGTTGGAAATGCCTCTCTTCATAATAGTGCTTATTGCCTATGTCTGCACACTGGTGGGCAACATCTCAATTATTGTGGTATCCAAGGTAGATCCTCATCTCGACAGCCCTATGTACTTCTTCCTTTCCAACCTCTCCTTCTTGGACTTGTGTTTTACCACAACCACTATTCCTCAGCTGCTGCTAAACTTGTGGGGCCCAGATAAGTCCATAACCTATGGGGGATGTGTGACCCAGTTTTACTTGTTTCACTTCCTGGGAGCTACTGAATGTATCCTCTTAGCTGTGATGTCCTTAGATCGTTACATTGCCATCTGCAAGCCCTTGAGATACCCTTCTGTCATGCACCAGCGACTCTGTATTCTTCTGGTGGCCATGGCATGGTTAAGTGGTTTGGTTAATTCCTTGCTTCAGTCATCCCTCACTGTCCAGCTACCATTTTGTGGTAACAGCAAGGTAGATGACTTTCTGTGTGAGGTCCCAGTGATGATCAAGATGTCATGTGTTGACACCACATTCAATCTAGCCATGCTCTCCATTGTGGGGACCTTCTATTCCTTGGTTCCTTTATCACTTATCCTTGTGTCTTATGGATTCATTGTGGCTACTGTACTCAGAATTCGATCCTCAGAGGGAAAGAAGAAGGCCTTTAACACATGTGGTTCTCATGTTATCGTTGTGTCTCTCTTCTATGGGCCAGTAATCAGCATGTATGTACAACCCTCTGCTACCAACTCCCAGGACAAAAACAAACTTATGTCCCTGTTCTACAGTTTGGTGACTCCTATGCTTAACCCTTTCATCTATACTTTAAGGAACAAGGACATGAAAGGGGCAATGAGGAGGCTTCTTGTCTCATTGTTTCATCGAGGAAGAGAACAAACATAATTATTTTTGTATTCCATGATCTCCACATATGGCTCAGAAGTTCTCCTGTTTTAAAATCACCTGATACTTTAACCTCTTCCAAATATTTCAATATATTTTACTGTCCTATCTACATATATGTTTTTCTACCACACTGCTATAGTTTGTCAGGTATCATTTCATGTGTGAATCCTAATCCATAGATTGTGTGCTATTTGCATGAGAATGAGGACTATGTCACTAAGTTCCTTTTTAATCCATTTAGAAATATACATCTGGAAATCTTTAAAAGTGGGCAATAAATGAATGCTTATCGACTGATACATTTACTTAGAAAAACAACAAACCTTATCATTTTATGTGTTATTTTGAAAACAATACAACTAATCTAGACCTCAGTTGACCTTTTTGCTATTATGAATATGATTTAAAGATTAATCTCTCATTTGCAAATCAACTCTTTCATGAACACCAGCAAGATCAAATGAATTTACATTTAATATCCTATAATAGGTTCTTCTCTCAACCACATATTCACCAACCCTGAAAAATAAGATAATTCAAAAATAATATCTGGTCTCAGCACCTGTGCTCAGGGGTTAGGGAGCTGGCCACATACACGGGGGCTGGCAGGTTCAAACCTATCCCGGGCCTGCTAAACAATAATGACAACTACAACAAAGAAATAGCCAGGTGTTGCGACGGGTGCCTGTATTCCCAACTACTTGCGAGGCTGAGGGAAGAGAATTACTGAAGCCCAAGAGTTTGAGATTGCTGAGAGCTGTGATGCCACAGCATTGTACTGAGGGTGACATAGTAAGACTCTGTCTCAAAAAAATAAATCAATAAAATAAGTAAATAAATAAAAATAATATCTGATTCTTTCTTTCTTATAGGTTTCTATGGGATTAGATCCTTGTGAGGCATTTGACTAAAGTAATATTTTCTAGGGAAACATTTCCATTAAAGGAAAAAACTGATGATTAAGATCCTGAAAATTTTCTTTGTTGTCCTCTGGTATTGAGAATCACTCAGACTTCACTAGAGAGATAATCTACCTCGAATGAGAAAATCAAATGTTTTGGTAAAGAATCAAGATATAAAATAGTTCAATCATTTAGGAATCAAAATAACAGGTTACTAGTGGAAGGAAAATCGGGGGGAAATGAAGAATGGCATAAGGGAAAGTATTTTTTTTAATTCTCTATCAGACCATCAATTTTGAGACAGAAATGATGAAGTAGAAAGTCTGATGATGATGTGAGACAGAGATATTCTATGGACTTTAGCTAAACACTTATCATAAGTTTGTCATTTTCTCGTACCTTTCTGCTCTCCATCCTTACAATATTCTTATCTTTCAATTTATGTGTAAGGCAAAGATTTGTTTTTCAGACAACTAAATGCATTCATGTGCAGTCTTCATTCATCTACTCGACTTGGCATATTTGCCCTTTCCTTCCAAAGGCAAGAACAAAATCTATTGACTCATAATGTACAAACCTCTGATAGAAACGTATTGATTTCAATCAATAATTAATTAATTAAAATAAATTAGTTCATTCTTCTATTTATGTTCTGTACATTATAATAAACTTTCCTTAATAGACTTGAATATTATGGGTTTTCTCTTGTTGGAGACAAGGAAACACTACTCTTTTGGAGACAAATTGATTTCCTAGTATGGCTGGGTCTATTAAGGACTAGGTCTGATTTTACTATGTACCCCTCCTTCAGTAACCTGAGTGGTTAGCACAATGAATGCCACAGAATATGCCTTCCATAAATATTTTTTAAGTAAATGAATGAATAAAATGAATTGCCTACTGTCCTTAATAGCTACCTATATCGCAGGCTCCTATAAATTCATGTCATTCACCAAATAATGAGTGCAACAAACTAGTTTAGATACTTTAGGGAAATGTTTCTCAAACCATCTTCTGATGGCATTCTCTTAGATCATGGAAGCAATATCCACCCTCCCCGAAAGTAATCCATATTCAAACAAATTTGAGGAAATTCACATATTAATCTTGGAATTTTCAAAGGAAAATTAGCATATTAAATTCTTAAGGACACAAGAGTAAACTGTTAAATCATGTTTGAAACAATACTTCCCGAATACTGTTTTTATGATTTTTATTGGCTTATTTTTAAGAGAAAATGACAACATAGTTTGTAAAATAACTCATAAGAAGACACTGAATTCCAGAATTGGAACACCATAAATAGATGATCTGAAGAAGTAGAAAATCTCACTTTTGCATGAGATGAACAGATTCTTATCAAAAGTTTGTGCAGTACTGAGGGAAACTGCCTATAATAGTCTCTTTGTACAAGCCCAAATATCTAAAATCTCAATATTATTTATCACCTTGATACAGTTTTTATAGTTATTATGTTTCCAATTTTAAAGTCCGTATTCATTTAGCTAATAGTTTTAAGTATGATATAAATAAACTAGCAGCTACCACATAAAAGATGACAACTTAGTTACTGCATGGTAAACATTAAAATAGGCAGGACGAAGTGGCTCAAGCCTGTGATCCTGGCACTCTGGGAGGCGAAGGTGGGAGGATCACTTGAGCTTAGGAGTTTGAGACAAGCCTGAATAAGAGCAAGACTCCACCACTACTAAAAAATAGAAAAATTTTCCAGATGTTGTGGAGGGCACCTATAGTCCCACCCACTCAGGAGGCTGAGGCAGGAGGCTCTCTTCAGCCAGAGTTTGAGATTGTTGTGAGCTAGGCTGATGCCTTTGTACTCTACCCTGAGCATGACAGTGAGACTCTGTCTCAAATAAATAAATAAATATTAAAATAAAGAGAATATGTTATCTTTTTTACTGAATATACTTTCTCCGGCTCGGCGCCTATAGCTCAACC
>NW_003852618.1:466447-468332 GCF_000181295.1 Otolemur garnettii
AAAAAAAAAAAAAAAAAAAAAAGAATATACTTTCTCCTAAAAATGTAACTCTTTAGTATGCAGCTATTATAATGAATTAAATTAAGAGATAATGCATAATTTTAGATAAAAAACGATTTGGGTTTTTTTGAGACAAAATTCACCCATCTCAGCCTCCCAGGCATGAGCTACTGCACCTGGCCTAGATAAAATTTATAAAAATATTAAAATCGGGTAGCACCTGTAGCTCTAAGGAACAGGGCACCAGCCCCATATGCCAAAGGCGGCAGGTTCAAACCCAGCCCCAGCCAAAATTTGCAAAAATATATATATTAAAATCAAAATATATAAAATTTGTTTTTCAATAAATCTGTTATATGACATTTCTAAACTGTTCTAAAAAGTGTCTCTATCTCAGCAGTTTCCCTAGTAATAGGCAAATCTGTACCAGGTCTAACTAGCTCTACCGTTTGCTCAGTCTTCCTTTATCAGAATCCTTATCAAGCATTTCAAAATCACAAACTTGACCGCACTGCAGACCTTCTTGAGAAATCATGTCCAGAAAATGATTTTTTAAAACTTCCTTAGTTAATTTTGATGTGCACCCAGAGTTAGTGAGGACCATCACAGGGAAAACATTTTAGAGACATAAGTCCAGTGGAATTTGATTAGCATGAAAAAGTATGGCTCAAAACAAGAATGGAAGATAACTTTTCCTAAAGATTTAAAGAATTTTTAATGTTTCAAGCTTAATGGAAAGCTATTAACACAAACCCATAAGCAGAGCATTCTAATGCAGATTTAACAGGACCAAGTTGAATGTCTTAAAGATATTTCCTTACAAATAAATGTTATGGGAAAGGCACATAAAGTACTTCAATCAGTAGTGAAACTCTCATTTATGCAGAATAAAATTTTAAAAAAATGTTTTTCTAGAACTGAAATATACTACAAAGAAATGAACAACTAGTTACTGTTGGTAACTAAATTATCAGCCTGGGTAGGCAAATATAAGTAATACCTCAAAACAAAACAAAACTAAGAATAAGAAAACTAAGTATCAAAATATAAAATTTATAGACTAGACATACAAAACTAAATGTGAACAAGAATAGTAATGGCTGGGCATCTAAATTAGAAAAAAGGATATCAAATTATTCCTGCGCATCAATGATATATTGTATCTAGAGCACTGTAAAACAACTACAAAAGACTCCTAGAATTGATAAATAAACTCAATAAAGTATCAGTGAACAAAACCACTGTACACAGCAACACCTGTGGCTCAAAGGAGTAGGGCCCCAGCCCCTTATGCCAGAGGTGGTGGGTTCAAACCCAGCCCCGCCAAAAAAAAAAAAAAAAAAATTACTGTACACAATTCAGTAGCATTTCTGTACACTAAACTGAGCACAAAATCAAGAATTCAACATCATTTACAAAAGCTGCAAAAACATAAAATAAAAAAAATCCAGGAATATACTGAACCAAGGACATGAAAGATCTAAAAGGAGAACTACAAAATACTGATAAAAGAAATTTATAAATTGGAAGAATCAATTTTGTTAAAATGTCCATAATGTTCAAAGTGGTTTACAGATTCAATACTATTTGTATCAAAATACCAATATCAGTTTTCACAGAATTAGAGACCAGCTTTTTACATCATATGTTCTTTCTGGAAATTTCCCAATTCTTAAGGCATACATGGCAAGGAGGTTGAAAAGCCAGGCAAAAATGTTTCACATACCGAGAGTGGCAGGTTCAAACCCAGCCCCGGCCAAACTGCAAAAATAAATAAATAACAAGACCATTAAATATTTTTTAAAAAAAATGTTTTCTAATGGTCAAAGAAGCTGAGTAGGGTTTGCTGAGTAGGGTTTTTGGCAACCACACAAGTCTAGAGAGA
>NW_003852618.1:468378-469805 GCF_000181295.1 Otolemur garnettii
AGGCTACCATGAAAGCCAGTATCATGGAGTTAAAATTCCAGATAGAAATGAAAAGCAGAAAACTGGGCCTAATATATACCAACATATATCAAGATATTGGTTATGCTTTTTACATCAGCTGTGCATCAGAACAGGTAGTGGCGGCAAGAGGCTAAGAAGGGGAGCTTCACAGTACTGGGAAGACAAATAATGGAAATCTTGACCCTTATATCACCCAAGTCTTTAAGTTGGAATGACTGAAATGTGACAACCTAAGAGAAAGCATAAACTAGTATAAATTAGCCCTAAAAAACCTAAAATCCAGATAGCATAATCTGTTTTGCTAAGGTATAACATCCCAAGGTCTGATAATTAAGTTTGTGAACTCATTCTAGAAAAAGTGCTACATATTACATTGCTGAATCACCACATTCACTGTCAAAGTATTCCCCTGGGGAAGCTGTGCACCAACACCAGTGCCTAGTCCACCCTTCAAATTTGGGAACTCTTTATCTGAAATGGCCATCAAAGCTGTTGTCATATGACCTTAGACACCCTGAATGTCATCAAAATGTCTTCCTTTCAGTTTATCTTTATCCCTGGGTAAAAAATAAAAAGTCATTGGAGGCCATAACGGGTGAATAGGAAGGATGTGCCAATACTATTATTTCTTTTTTTTAATTTTTCTTACTTACATATATTAGGTTTCCACGTTTGCCTTCACAGAATTAAAAAGGCTAAATTTAAGGACAATAACAGTATTTAACATAAGGACTGAGAACAAAAACCTCATAAAGAACGAATGAAGATAAATACATTCAGAAAAGAAATCAGACGATTGCTGCAATGAAATATTAAGCAATAATAATGGTAATAATGCAAAGAAAGTAACATTCACATTGTCAAATAGAAGTATGTCTATTACAGAATACTTTGTCCAGTTAACTTATTATTTTGTTTTTTCCAAAGTCTCAAAAAAATAGACAACTAATATTTATAAATAATAGTAAAAGATAATTTCAAAAAAACATACATCATGCCAAATCTTATAGACAATAGAAAAAGAAATACTTGAAAATCATTCTACTTAATCTGGATACACCTGATATTAAAATTGGAGGAAGTATATTATTATAAAGGGGAAATCACAAACATATTTCACTTATAAATGAGGATGCAATATGATAAACAACATAGTAACATGTTGAATTAAGAATTAATGTTTAAGTAATGTACTTTGGTCAAAATTAAATACAATTTATTTGAGAATTAGTCACTAATTTCTTTCTTTCTTTTTTTTTCCTTGCCCAAACCCCCTCCCTCCTTCTCTGTCTAGTCTCCCCTTCCCCCATGCCCCACTGTGTCATTAATTGTCTTCATATCAAAGTTGAATACATAGGATTCATACTTCTCCATTCCTGTGATGCTTCACTAAGAATAATGTGTTC
>NW_003852618.1:470756-486553 GCF_000181295.1 Otolemur garnettii
TTCATTTCTTTTAATATCAATAAACGTAATTATAATTTAAAATGTACACTCCAAAAATAATCTAGAATACTATCTGCATTTTCATTAATGCAAATGGAAGGGTAATATGCATTTATATTAATTAAAATATATGTATACCAGCATAAAAATCTTAAAATTATTTGCATCAGATTTAACTCAAGGGATCTGATAAGTAAAGGAAAGGGAAGAAATTGCAATCCTTCTGAGACTTCTTATAGGGGAATAAGGACACTTAATATTTAGATACAACCTGAAGAAAAATTAATTAGCAGATGTAGATTCATAATCAAACAAGGTACTTTATTTCATGAAAATAACCAGCCCAACAGTAAGTACTTCACTTAATAATAAAGTGTGGTCATACATACTGAACAAATCATTTAATCCTCACAACACAGCAAGGTAGGTAAATATTTAAGCAATGACTAAGAGGTATATGTATTAACTATTGCCAATAGACTAATTTCAGATACTCTAGTTTCATACCCTGTTTTCTTTTTAACTTTACCTACACCAGTGTTTTGCAAATGATTTACTATTACCTATAGTAGGAAATATATTTGACATCACAACTCACATCACATAAACACACATATACTTACACCTGCACTGGAAATGAATCAATAAAATAGCATATAACTGTTAAAACATATGATACATTACAAATCACAGTGTGAAAAGTTCCAACATACATCATACTGTGTTTATAAGTGCTGATGCTTTAATGACCTTTGCAACCAATTAAGGTTTGTCTTGTTTTGCAAGTACTGAACTTGTTGCAAGGAATCATTTCCTTTCAGTTGCATGTTACCTTTTATGACAAAAGTTTTTGTTAAAAAAAAAAGTCATTCTACTGTTTGGGGAGTAGATCTAAGGAACAGTGATACATGTTTTTCTATGCAAATTAGAATGACCCACGTGGAGCTCAATGAGTTCGGAACTCACCTAAATCAGTTCATAAATTTAACCAGAACATGGCCAAGGCCAGCAGGTTTTGAATAAAAGGAAGGAAAACATGTGGTAAGTCAGCAGAAGTGGCTCTCGAGCACTCGTTAAAATCATTCATTTCTCCATTTTATTTATTTCTCTCATATAAGATCAGTTGTAAGTTTCCCTTTACCTAATGATCATTCTATAAAAATTTTCCAGGTTACATTTCTTGGGTAAAACATATAAATTTGTTAATCTTTCTTTTAGAGACACTACAGAAATATCTTTTGGCATTTGGACTCAATTTTTCATACTTTGCTGAAGTTACATCAAGAGAAAAATCTCTTTATAACTGATTTAATTTTAACTGAATAGATTGATCATCAGAGAAATTCAATACTGAAATACAAGTCTTCACTTTGACTTGAGTCCTCCAATGAGAGCAACAACAGTCATGAATGCAGGCAATGCAAGTGCTCCAAAGATCTTCATTCTCTGGGGTTTCTCCAACCATCCCTGGTTGGAAATGCCTCTCTTCATAATAGTGCTTATTGCCTATGTCTGCACACTGGTGGGCAACATCTCAATCATTGTGGTATCCAGGGTAGATCCTCATCTCGACAGCCCTATGTACTTCTTCCTTTCCAACCTCTCCTTCTTGGACTTGTGTTTTACCACAACCACTATTCCTCAGCTGCTGTTGAACTTGTGGGGCCCAGATAAGACCGTCACCTATGGGGGATGTGTGACCCAGTTTTACTTGTTTCTCTTCCTGGGAGCTACTGAATGTATCCTCTTAGCTGTGATGTCCTTAGATCGTTACATTGCCATCTGCAAGCCCTTGAGATACCCTTCTATCATGCACCAGCAACTCTGTATTCTTCTGGTGGCCATGGCATGGTTAAGTGGTTTGGTTAATTCCTTGCTTCAGTCATCCCTCACTGTCCAGCTACCATTTTGTGGTAACAGCAAGATAGATGACTTTCTGTGTGAGGTCCCAGTGATGATCAAGATGTCATGTGTTGACACCACATTCAATCTAGCCATGCTCTCCATTGTGGCGACGTTCTATACCTTGGTTCCTTTATCACTTATCCTTGTGTCTTATGGATTCATTGTGGCTACTGTACTCAGAATTCGATCCTCAGAAGGAAAGAAGAAGGCCTTTAACACATGTGGTTCTCATGTTATCGTTGTGTCTCTCTTCTATGGGCCAGTAATCAGCATGTATGTACAACCCTCTGCTACCAACTCCCAGGACAAAAACAAACTTATGTCCCTGTTCTACAGTTTGGTGACTCCTATGCTTAACCCTTTTATCTATACTTTGAGGAACAAGGACATGAAAGGGGCAATGAGGAGGCTTCTTGTCTCATTGTTTCATCGAGGAAGAGAACAAACATAATTATTTTTATATTCCGTGATCTCCACATATGGCTCAGAAGTTCTCCTGTTTTAAAATCACCTGATACTTTAACCTCTTCCAAATATTTCAATATATTTTACTGTCCTATCTACATATATGTTTTTCTACCACACTGCTATAGTTTGTCAGATATCATTTCATGTGTGAACCCTAATCCATAGATTGCATGCTATTTGCATGAGAATGAGGACTATGTCACTAAGTTCCTTTTTAATCCATTTAGAAATATACATCTGTGAATCTTTAAAAGTGGGCAATAAATAAATGCTTATCGACTGATACATTTACTTAGAAAAACAACAAACCTTGTCATTTTATGTGTTATTTTGAAAACAATACAACTAATCTAGACCTCAGTTGACCTTTTTGCTATTATGAATATGATTTAAAGATTAATCTCTCATTTGCAAATCAACTCTTTCATGAACACCAGCAAGATCAAATGAATTTACATTTAATATCCTATAATAGGTTCTTCTCTCAACCACATATTCACCAACCCTGAAAAATAAGATAATTCAAAAATAATATCTGGTCTCAGCACCTGTGCTCAGGGGTTAGGGAGCTGGCCACATACACGGGGGCTGGCAGGTTCAAACCTATCCCGGGCCTGCTAAACAATAATGACAACTACAACAAAGAAATAGCCAGGTGTTGCGACGGGTGCCTGTATTCCCAACTACTTGCGAGGCTGAGGGAAGAGAATTACTGAAGCCCAAGAGTTTGAGATTGCTGAGAGCTGTGATGCCACAGCATTGTACTGAGGGTGACATAGTAAGACTCTGTCTCAAAAAAATAAATCAATAAAATAAGTAAATAAATAAAAATAATATCTGATTCTTTCTTTCTTATAGGTTTCTATGGGATTAGATCCTTGTGAGGCATTTGACTAAAGTAATATTTTCTAGGGAAACATTTCCATTAAAGGAAAAAACTGATGATTAAGATCCTGAAAATTTTCTTTGTTGTCCTCTGGTATTGAGAATCACTCAGACTTCACTAGAGAGATAATCTACCTCGAATGAGAAAATCAAATGTTTTGGTAAAGAACCAAGATATAAAATAGTTCAATCATTTATGAATCAAAATAATAGGTTATTAGTGGAAAGAAAATCAGGGGGAAAATGAAGAATGGCATAAGGGAAAGTATTTTTTTTAATTCTCTATCAGGCCATCAATTTTGAGACAGAAATGATGAAGTAGAAAGTCTGATGATGATGTGAGACAGAGATATTCTATGGACTTTAGCTAAACACTTATCATAAATTTGTCATTTTCTCATACCTTTCTGCTCTCCATCCTTACAATACTCTTATCTTTCAATTTGTGTGTAAGGCAAAGATTTGTTTTTCAGACAACTAAATGCATTCATGTGCAGTCTTCATTCATCTACTCGACTTGGCATATTTGCCCTTTCCTTCCAAAGGCAAGAACAAAATCTATTGACTCATAATATACAAACCTCTGATAGAAACATTTATTGATTTCAATCAATTATTAATTAATTAAAATAAATTAGTTCATTCTTCTACTTATGTTCTATACATTATAATAAGCTTTCCGTAATAGACTTGAATATTATGGGTTTTCTCTTGTTGGAGACAAGGAAACACTACTCTTTTGGAGACAAATTGATTTCCTAGTATAGCTGGGTCTGTTAAGGACTAGGTCTGATTTTACTATGTACTCCTCCTTCAGTAACCTGAGTGGTTAGCACAATGAATGCCACTGAATATACCCTCCAGAAATATTTTTTAAGTAAATGAATGAATAAAATGAATTGCCTACTGTCCTTAATACCTACCTATTATGACAGGCTTCTGTAAATCCATGACATTCACCAAATAATGAGTGCAACAAACTAGTTTAGATACTTTAGGGAAATGTTTTTCAAACTATCTTTTGAGGGCATTCTTGTAGATCATACAAGCAATATCCACCCCCCCAAAAGTAATCCATCTTCAAACAAATTTGAGGAAATTCACATATTAATCTTGGAATTTTCAAAGGAAAATTAGCATATTAAATTCTTAAGGACACAAGAGTAAACTGTTAAATCATGTTTGAAACAATACTTCCCGAATACTGTTTTTATGATTTTTATTGGCTTATTTTTAAGAGAAAATGACAACATAGTTTGTAAAATAACTCGTAAAAAGACACTGAATTCCAGAATTGGAACAGTGAAAATAGATGATCTGAAGAAGCAGAAAATCTCAATTTTGCATGAGATGAACAGATTCTTATGAAAAGTTCATGCAGTACTGAGGGAAACTGTCTATAATAGTCCCTTTATATCATCCCAAATACCTAAAATCTCAATATTATTTATAACCTTAAGATACAATTTTTATAGTTGTTATGTTTATAATTGTAAAGTCAGTATTCATTTAGCTAATAGTTTTAGGTATGATATAAATAAACTAGCAGCTACCACATAAAAGATGACAACTTAGTTACTGCATGATAAACATTAAAATAGGCTGGGCATGGTGGCTAAAGCCTATAATCCTGGCACTCTGGGAGGCCAAGGTGGGAGGATCACTTGGGCTCAGGAGTTTGAGATAAGCCTGAACAAGAGCAAGACTCCACCACTACTAATAAATAGAAAAATGAGCCAGATGTTGTGGAGGGCACCTATAGTCCCACCTCCTTGGGAGGCTGAGGCAGGAGGATCTCTTCAGCCCCAGAGTTTGAGATTGTTGAGAGCTAGGCTGATGCCATGGCACATTAGCCTGGGCAAGAGAGTGAGACTCTGTCGCTAATAAATAAATAAATATTAAAATAAAGAGAATATGTTGTCTTTTTTACTGAACATACTTTCTCCTTTTTTAAATAATTCATTATTTAAATGAATTAAATTAGGAGATAATGCATAATTTTAGATAAAAAACAATTTGGGGGGTTTTTTGAGACAAAATTCACCCATCTCTGCCTCCCAGGCATGAGCTACTGAACCTGGCCTAGATAAAATTTATAAGAATATTAAAATCCAAATATATAAAAATTGTTTTTCAGTAAACCTGTTAAATGACATTTCTAAACTGTATGTTTTAAAAAGTGTCTCTATCTGAGCAGTTTCCCTAGCTATAGGCAAATCTGTACCAGGTCTAACTAGCTCTAGCTTCTGCTCAGCCTTCCTCTATCAGAATCCTTATCAAGCATTTTAAAATCACAAACTTGACCCCACTGCAGACCTCCTTGAGAAATCATGTCCAGAAAATGATTTTTTAAAACTTCCTTAGTTGGGGCAGTGCCTGCGGCTCAAAGGGGTAGGGAGCCAGGCCCATATGCCAGAGGTAGCGGGTTCAAACCCAGCCCCGGCCAAAAACTGCAAAAAATTAAAAAACAAACAAACAAAAAAAAAAAAAAAAAAAAACTTCCTTAGTTAATTGGATGTGCACCCGGAGCTAGTGAGGACCATCGCAGGGAAAATATTTTAGAGACAAAAGTCCAGTGGAATTGACTAGCATGAAAAAGTATGGCTCAAAACAAGAATGGAAGATAACTTTTGCTAAAGATGTAAAGAATTCTTAATGTTTCAACCTTAAGAGATAGAGAAATTAATACAAACCCATATTGCAGATTTAACAGGACCAAGTTGAATATCTTGAAGATATTTCCTTACAAATAAATGTTATGGGAAAGGCACATAAAATACTTCAATCGGTAGTGAAACTCTCATTTAAGCAGAATAAAATTTCAAAAAAATTTTTTTTCTAAAACTAAAATATACTGCAAAGAAATGAACAACTAGTTACTGTTGGTAACTAAATTATCAGTCTAGGTAAGCAAATATAAGTAATACCTCAAAACAAAATGAAACTAAGAATAAGAAAACTATGAGGAATTATGTAGCAAAATGTAAGATTTATAGACAAGATACACAAAACCAAATGTGAACAAGAATAGTAATGGCTGGGCATCTAAATTAGAAAAAAGGGTATCAAATTATTCCTGTGCACCAATGATATGATGTTATATCTAGAGCACCCTAAAGACAACTACAAAAGACTCTAGAATTGATAAATAAACTCAGTAAAGTATCAGTGAAAAAAATTACTGTACACAAATCAGTAGCATTTCTGTACACTATTAAGAACCAAGCTGATCATAAAATCAAGAATTCAATACCATTTACAAAAGCTACAAAAACATAAAATAAAAAAATATCTAGGAATATATTCAACCAAGGACATGAAAGATCTAAAAGGAGAACTACAAAATATTGATGAAAGAAATCATAGACAACACAAATAGAAAAATATCACATGCTTATAAATTGGAAGAATCAATTTTGTTAAAATGTCCATACTATTCAAAGTGATTTACAGATTCAATGCCATTTGTATCAAAATACCAATATTATTTTTCACAGCATTAGAGACCAGCTTTTTACATCACATGTTCTTTCTGGAAATTTGCTGATTCTTAAGGCATATATGGCAAGGCGGTTGAGAAGCCAGGCAAAAATGTTATCTAATGGTCAAAGAAGGTGAGTAGGGTTTGCTGAGTAGGGTTTTTGGCAACCACACAAGCTTAGAGAAACAAAAAAAAATTAGAATTCAAGGCTACCATGAAAGCCAGTATCATGGAGTTAAAATTCCAGATCGAAATGAAAAGCAGAAAACTGGGCTTAATATGTGCCAACATACACCAAGATATTGGTTATGCTTTTTGCATCAGCTATGCATCAGAAGAGGTAATGGTGGCAAGAGGCTAAGAAGGGGGGCTTCACAGTACTGGAAAGACAAATAATGGAAATCTTAAACTTTATATCACCCAAGTCTTTAAGTCAGACTGACTGAAGTGTGGCAACCTAACACAAAGCATAGACTAGTATAAAAAGCCCTAAAAAACTTCAAACCCAGATTGCATAATCTGTTTTGCTGAGGTATAACATACCAAGGTCTGATAATTAAGTTTGTGAACTCATTCCAGAAAAAGTGCTACATATTACATTGCTGAATATCACCACATTCACTGTCAAAGTATTCTCCTTGGGAGGCTGTGCACCAACACCAGTGCCTAGTCCACCCTTCAAAGCAATTTGGGAACTCTATCTGAAATAGCCATCAAAGCTGTTGTCATATTACCTTCGACATCCTGAATGCCATCAAAATGTCTTCGTGTCAGTATTTTCTTTATCTTTGGGTTAAAAAAAAAAAGTCATTGGAGGCCATAGCAGGTGAATAGGGAGGATGTGCCAATACCATGATTTCTTTACTGGCTAAAAACTCCCTCACAGAGTGTGCCATGTGAGTTGGTGCATTGTTGTAATGCAAGAGCCATGAGTTGTTGGCCAAGATTTTCAGTTTAGATTTCTCTCTTTAGAGCTCTATTGATGTTTATTTGGTCTGCTAAGATTCACACAGTCAGTTAATGATTATGATCCACAATTTAATGAATTTTTGCAATGTTTTCATCAATTCTGCTCATTACTGGCTCCCTTGACCTCCATTCATCAGTGACATTTTCTCTCCCCTCAGAAAAACATTTAATACATTTGTGCACTATTTTCTTTAAGGCATTATACCAATAAACCTAGACTAACATGTCCCTGATTTCACTTCCACTCATTCCAAGTTTAACAAGAAATTCATAAATGTGTTTTCATTGCTCTAATTTAAGCTCTGATATTCTCATGACGGCATACAAAAATATGCAATAACAAGAATGAGGGCCATTCAGCAAGACACCACAACACATGGATACAAACACAAGTGTAAGACACTGATACACCAAGGTTATGAAACCTTACTGAGTTGCTGCCAATGTAAATGCACCATGTCAAATGCGTGAACATAATTGTCAGAACTTGTATGCAGAATAAATTATGTAACTTAAAGTATACATGTTGTTCTCAGTTGTATGTATCCATAAAACCAATAACACAAACACAATCAAGATAGAAAATGTTTCTGTCACCTTTCAAAAACTCTTTTCTCCCAACCTCAGACACAGCCAACTACTATCTACATTATGTCCAACTGCTATCTACTTTATGTCCTCATAGAGTAGTTTGCATTTTTTGAATTTCCTATAAGTGGATCTATGCCCTGTCTATTACTTTGAGTCTGGCTTTTCCCATTCAGTACAAAGATTTTGAGATTCATCTAAAATGTCAATACTTTATTCCTTTCCATTACTAATAATATTCTATTATGTGGCTATACTATAATTTATCCATTACATTCATTGACAAATAGATATATTATTTGCAGATTTGAGGCTATACTATAAATTTAGGTACAAGTCTTCATTTGAGCAATGTCTTCACTTTTCTTGAGAAAATACTTAAAAGTTAAATTAATGGGGCACAGGGTGAGTTTATGCATCTTTTTTTGTTTGTTTTTGAGACAGAGTCACACTTTGTTGCCCTTGGTAGAGCATGTGACATCATAATTCACAGCAACCTCAAATTCTTGGGCTCAAGCAATTCTCTTACTTCAGCCTCCCAATTAGATGGGACTACAGGCAAATACCACAAAGCCCAGCTAGTTTTAGAGACAGGGTATCACTCTTGCTCAGACTGGTCTCTAACCCATAAGCTCAGGCAGTCTAGCCACCTCAGCCTCCCAGAGTGCTAATATGTGTCATTTTTTAAGAAACAACAAAATAATGTTCTAAAGTGGTTGTTTTATTATACACTCCTTCCAGCAAAATATAAGCCATCTCCATCCATTTCATTCACAATTAAAGTGGGCTTTTTTCTACTCTAATTACCTGCTGAAAGCAATACTAAATTCTCCTTGGAGGAAGTGACTACATTGAGAATGTTTTAAAAGGTTATGTAAATTGTCTGTCATTTTGAAATAGATACTGGAGAAATGGGGTGGAGGAGGCTATTAACTTAGTAGCATTCATCCTACTGGACCTGTCCTTATAAGAATTGCCAAAGGAAGTTCAAGCTGAAAGAAAAGAACACTAACATTACTGTCATCTAATACTGTAATTGTAGTGTTTAAACCACTTACATCCTTAGTAAGAAGACTAAAGAAAAATGTTAGAAAGAACTACAACAATTTTTTTTCAGGGTTTTTTTGTTTTTGTTTTTGTTTTTTTTTGGCAGGGGCTGGGTTTGAACCCACCACCTCCAGCATATGGGGCCAGCACCCTACTCCTTTGAGCCACAGGCGCCGCCCAAACTACAACAATTTTTTAAGACAAGCAATACAAAAATGTAAATTGTGACATCAAAAATTCAAAAGGTAGTGGGAGAAGGTAGTAAATGTTTGCACACTATTTTGTTTGGTTTGTTTCTTTTATTTTTTGTGTGTGTGATCAAAATTAAGGTAGTATCAGTTTTAAATAACTTATTATACTATAGCATATTTTTGGTAAGCTGTGGAATGACCACAAAGCAAAAACCTATCATAGATACACTAAAAATAAAACAAAAACAATACTTTTGGAGAAAATCCATTAACCACAAATAAGTACAGTAAGAAAGGAATAAAGTGAGGAGTTGCACAACACTTAGGAAACAGGTAACAAAGTAGCAATAGTAAGGCCTTACCTAGCAATAACATTGAATATAAGTGGACTAAATTCCTATTAAAAGGCATATTAGCTGAACAGATTTAGAAACAGGACCTAACTATATGCTGCCTGTAAGAAATGATTCACCTATAAAGACACACAGACTGCAACCTAAGTGTCCATCAGTGGATAAGTGGATAAAGAAAATGTGGTACATATACACAAGGGAATATTATCCAGCCATAATAGAAGAATAAAATTGTGTTATTGTTAGAAATTTGAATAGAAATGGAGGTGATTAGGTTAAGTGAAATAAGCCAGGCACAAAAAAAACAAGTATCACATGTTCTCACTCACATGTGAGAGCAAAAAAGATGAATCTTGTGAAAGTCAAGAGTAGAACAGTGGTTATGAGAGTCTCGGAAGAGAAGGAGCAGGAGGCATAGCACAAAATACAGTTACATAGAAAGAATAAGCTTTAGTACTCAATAGTACAGGAGGAAAATTATACTTACTAATAGTTTATTATATATTTCAAAATAGCTAGAAGAGAAGAATCATAATATTCCCAACACAAAGAAAAGCTAAATATTTGAGGTAATAGATATTCCATTATCCTGATTTGATTATTGCACATTGTATATGTATACATGTATCAAAACAGTGCATATGCTACAAAAATATATACAACAATGATATAGCAGTAAAAATATTTAAATAAATAAAAATAATGCTTATTCTGGAAAATCAATAATTAATGACTATAAAAAGAAACTATAAAAGGTTTAATAACCAGAATCCATAGAGAACGTAAATGTATTAGCAAGAAGAAAACGAGTGATCCCATCGCAGGGTGGGCAAGGGATTTGAAGAGAAATTTCTCTAAAGAAGATCAGTGTACGGCCTACAGATATATGAAAAAATGCTCACCATCCTTAATCATCAGAGATATGCAAATCAAAACTACTTTGAGATATCATCTAACTCCAGTAAGATTAGCCCATATCACAAAATCCCAATACCAGAGATGCTGGTGTGGATGTGGAGAAAAAGGAACACTCCCAACAGAGCAGAATAGACATATTACTCAGGGCACATGGAGATATACCAGAAGTTAGCTCATAAAACAAATCATAATAAATTTTAAATGATTAAAATGTTAAAAAATATGTCCTCTAACCACAATGGAATGAAGTCAGATATCAATAACAGAAAAAATATTGTGAAATACACAAGCATGTGGAAATTAAACAACACTCTCCTAAATAATTAATGGTTTGAAAAGAATCATAAAGAAAATTAGCAAATAACTTGAGAAGAATGATAATAGACACACAATATACAAAAACTTGTGGAATACAACAAAAATAGGTCAGATAGAGATGTCTTTAAAAGAAAAAACTTCAATTATGGAAGAATCGATTTCTCTGAAATGAAAAAGTGTGTGTGTGTATAAAAATCAAATGACATAGTAATATATAGATGATAGTTTCATTGCATTTTTTAAAGTTCTATCATTACGGTATTTACATCCTAGAGGGACAGATTTAGGAAGCAAAATAAATTTTAAAAAATTAACTCTTTTGTTGAAAATTAAAACAATATGACAGAGAGACACTGATTAGTATGCTTATACTGGATATTGCTTCTTGGGTGATTTGATCAAACCCGAAAGACAGGAAGGAGACAGCCCTGATAAAATAAGGGAAGGGTATTTTAGGCAGGAGAAAAGCTAATTCAAAAGTCCTGAAACAGGAAATAAGTTTGGTCTGTAAAGGGAGTTATGCCAGCTAAGGCCTCAGCAGAAAACAGATGGCATATTCTCCCTGGAATATTGAGGGAAGTTTAAAGGAAATACCTACAAGGGTGTGAGAGGGGTTTAGGAACACCAGCAAGGGACTTCTGCATGTGTATGATACATGCAGTGACCTGAAACTAGCAATAGTGGAGAACCTGTTACCAATCCAAGCCCTGAAGTAGCAAAGGGAGGAAGTGGTACTGGGAATGAAGAGAGAGAATCTGTACATGACTATTTCCAGAAAGTGTGACTTTGATTGATCCACACAGGCAGCTTCACATGTTCCAGCTAAGAGGGAGCTAAGGGGGAAATGCTTCAAACTAGTTGTTCTTTCATTCTGTAATCCTCAGTTGATTATTCCCATTGCCCTAACACAATCAGAAGTCAGATATCAAGGAATTTTCTTGATTCAGCCTCTGTAGCGCAATGCAGGGTAGCAACATATATAGTAGGATAGGAAATGAATCTGGGGCAGGAGAAGGGGAGTGGAAAATATCCAGCACACATCTACTGTGGAAAGACACACACCACCCACATGATACCAGTGGTTAGCTTTAGAGAAAAGAGAGGCATTATGGACCATGGTGTAGGTGATCAAAGGGAAACCTTTCTATCTGTACCTGCTATTCTACCTATTTGAATTTGTTTTTCAAAATAATGTCCTAATGGATAATGCATATAATTTTAAAAATCAAAATTTTGTGTACATATCTGACAAATATTGTGTGAAATGTGTGATGAGGGAAAAAGAAATTGTTGTTTCATTTTTTATTATAAAAATATTAAATATTTTGATGTTTTTAAGTATCACGTAATTTCTTCTCACTGGAAAAATCACTTTTTATTTTTTTTCTTTCCTTCCAACTCATTTTGTGCTCATCTATTGTTACACTACAAATGATTAAATCTTCTGTGACATATTCTAGGAACTAACAAAAGAAGATATTCAAGGAACTCTCATTAAAATTCCTCAGAATCATTTATTCAAACTAGCTTTTAGTGAAGTTCATCCTATTTAAAATTGGCATCCAGTGTGTTGGAAAACTGAATAAGTTTATTTTAAAACACATCTGACAACAGAAAATACTTGCTACAAAGCTCAGTTCAGTGGGTGACTAATTGGACACAAGAAACATTTCCACAGAGAGCTCTGTCCCAAGGAACTTTCTCTGCTAATGCCTCATCTGGGATAAGGATAAATGGGCTGTTTGAAAACAGCTCCCAAGAGGTTTCAGGAATAGCATACAAATAACACATCCACGAAGCATTCTTGATATTTTCTACCTATTTTCTACCATTGCTTCCCAGAAAATAGGAAGGAATAGGAATCTTCCTAACCTATGCTTTCTTCTCTTTGGCACCAGAATCAATTGAAAACCTATCAGTTCTGAAGCTAATTCTTAAGTACTCACCTGCATACTACAGTTTCTCTATCCTTCTCTGAAAGTGTGGAAAGCTCAAGTGTATTTCCTTCACAATTTCTTTTTATTGAAGGATATTTATCCAAATAAGGTAAGTAAAAAGGTATATGTTTTGAAGGGTCATGCATTCTTAGGGAGGGTTGAAATGTGTATAGTTCATAGGGACTGATACACACATTGAAGGCAGATAGCATTTCATTTCAGGCAGCCTTTTCTCAGCTTTGGAAATACCTAATTAATGGCTCTAGGAGGCAACCAGATTTCCCTTTGTAATTAATCACTCTCAGTGTCTCACTGATACAAGGCAGGTGGCGCTCCAGCTCAGGCTGCACAGTGCAAGGACCTACCTCGCCTTCTGCATTGCCACTCTGGGAATTTGGTGCTGCAGGAAGCAGGGGAGGCCAGGGATGGAGAGCCAAGTGGTGAGATGGGTGGTGAGCACAGTGGAAGCCTGCTGGTCCCTAGTTAGTTGAGTGAGACCACTGCACAGCCCACGCTGCTACCTGTGCCAATACCCGAAACATCCTAGAGGACCTAGAGAGCCCCTCCTGGAGCTGATACTCCACTGTGAGCATTTCACAAACCAAAGGGTGATACAGGGTTCCCCCAATTAGGGCTGAACAGGGACCTCCAATTGCCTAGGCCTGAACAATTTCATGTAGGTTTCCTAGGCCTGAGCAACTTCAGGAAGGGACTCTATCCATTCATTAATGGGCTCATTCACCTTGCCCCTAGCTAAAGGGACTGTTTCCATTCAATTACAAAGGACCTATGTGACTATATATATATATATATATCCCCAGAGGAAGGACCCTGGCTGAGATTTTCTGACTTAGGTCTTTTCCTCTGCCAGGGTCCCTGGGTGCTCTTCTGTTTTCTTTTCTGGCTAATAAATCCCATCTTAACCACTGATCTGTGATCCATGCATTTATTCTTCAAATCCCCAAGACCAAGGACCTACTGAAGAAAGAAATTTCAGTAACATTACTTAAACCAATCTTAAAATCATTTAAATTTCCATAAACATTATATTTCATAGATGTTAAATACCTGAAATAACTATGAAGCCTTCATTCAGTCATGTGAACTTTTTAAAAATATGGCCACAATTTGATGGCTGGAGTTGTCCACATGTGTCATCTGAATGTTTTGGTGTCAGATAAAAACAACTTTTATTTCTTGTGATCTTTTACTATGTAGAAAGCTAAAAAGCACTGTAAATATAAACAATGTACGGTGTGTAGTGAAAACAAAGTACGAATAAGAAACATTAGAATGAATATGTGAGTGGGAATACAAAGAAGGTGCTGACAGAAATAGTCCGCCATTTTATTGAAGGGACTTCCAAGAGTGTCCAATTCGTCTTCTTTTCTGCTGTACACTGAAAGAATAAGAGTTGTCTTGGGCCACACATTAAATACACAAACACTAACAAAAGATGATGAGCAAAATATATATAAAAAGAAAGAAAGAAAAAGAAAAAGTTCTCTGCATAAGTTTTCAGAATATCTGAAACCAGAGATAAGCAAAGCAGTCTTCAAATGATCCACATGCAGCTCATGGGCCACAAGTTGGATGCTCCTGTGACATTTGTAGATAAAGAGTTCTGTTGTAGCCAACTAGTGATGAAAATCACTCAACTAAAAGTTATGAAGTATGACAACTACATGGGAAACATTTAAGATTTAAGGATAGTATTTTATAACTAAAATATTCTTTAAGATTAAATCACATCGACTAATCACACCTGCTATGATGTCTTTAGAGAATCTTTTGGGGATTTCCAGAGAAATGAAGGGACTATGGAGTGATCATCATTTGCTAATTAAACTGTGCTACATACTTAAGAAATTGAATAATGTAAACACAATTCCAAATAATATAAATTTGATAAGATTGTTAAAAACATACATAAAGTGATTATTGACATAAAAGTTAGATGTAATTAATTACAGAATAATTCCTGGAGGATTAAATCTAAGATTACCCTTTTAAAAATTGAAGGATAACCCATCATAGAAAAAGCTAAAAGGTGAATATAACAATGTTAAATGAATAGATAGTGTCTTATAGGGCAATTATTTAATAGCATGGATAGATTACAAATTTTAGAATACAGTTATGTACTGCATAATGACATTTTGGTCAAAGACTAACCGCATATATGAAAGTGATCCCTTAAGACTATAGTAAAGCTGACAAATTTCTACTGCTTAGTGATGTCCTAGCTTGTGCTAAAGTGTTAGGACAAGTCATTACTCATGTGTTTGTGGTGGTGCTTAATGTAAAGATACTTACTGTGTGCAATATAGCACACACAATACATAATACTTGATAATAAATGACTAAGTTAATGGTTCATATATTTACTATACTATACTTTTCAACCATTATTTTACAGTTTTCTTCTTCTACTTATAGAAAAAAAAATAACTGTAAAGTAACCCAAGGAAGGTCCTTCAGAAGGTATCCAGAAGAAGGTATTGTTGCCAAAGGAGCTGACAGACCCATGCCTGTTATTATCCCTGAAGACCTTCCAGTGAGACAAAATGTAAAAGTGGAAGACAGCGATGTTGATGATCTGACCCTGTATGGGCCTAGGTGAATAATGTGCATGCTTACATCTTAGTTTTCAACAAAAAAGTTTAACAAGTAAAAAATAAATAAATAAAAATAGAAAAAATAAAATAAGGATATAAAGAAAGAAAATATTTTTGTA
>NW_003852618.1:486573-490311 GCF_000181295.1 Otolemur garnettii
AATTGTGTCCTTAATTAACCTCTCATCTTGGCTATTGTTGGCATATACAAAAGCAACTGACTTGTGGACATTTTATATCTTGAGACATTACTATATTTTTTGATGACTTCCAAGAGTCTTGTGGTTGAGTCTTTGGGGTTCTCCAGGTTTAAGATCATAGCAAAAAGGGAGAGTTTAACCTCCTCTGCTCCCATTTTGATGCCCTTTATTTTCTTGTCTTGTCTAATTGTATTGGCTAAAATTTCCTGCATAATGTTGAATAGTAATGGTGACAGAGAATAACCTTGTCTAGTTCCAGTTCTAAGAGGAAAAGCTTTCAGTTTACTCCGTTCAGTAAAATACTAGCTGTGGGTTTGTCATAGATAGCTTCGACCAGTTTAAGAAATGTGCCACCTATGCCTATACTCCTCAGTGTTCTGATTTTAAAAGGTGCTGGATTTTATCAAATGCTTTTTCTGCATCTATTGAGAGGATCATGTAGTCTTTGGTTTTACTTCTGTTGATATGGTGAATAACGTTTATAGACTTACATATATTAAACCAGCCTTACTTTCCTGGGATGAAACCTACTTGATCCTGATGTTTGACTTTTTTGATGATAAGCTGTAATTATTAGCTAAGATTTTATTGAGAATTTTTGCATCTATATTCATTAGTGAAATTGGTCTGAAATTCTCCTTTTTAGTTGAGTCTTTTCCTGATTTTGGTATCAGGATGATGTTTGCTTCATAGAACATGTTGGGGAAGAGACCTTCCTCCTCAATCTTTTGGAATCCTTTCTGTAGTAGAGGAGTAAGCTCTTCCTTGAAGGTTTGATAGAATTTTGGTGTGAAGCCATCAGGACCAGGGCATTTTTTTGTTGGGAGATTTTTTTATTGTTTCTTTGATCTGAGTACTTGAAATTGGTATGTTCAGATCTATTTCATCTGGGCTAAGTCTAGGGAGAGGGTGTGATTCCAAATATTGATCCATTTCCTTCACATTATCAAATTTCTGGGCATAAAGTTTCTGGTAATATTCAGAGATGATCTCTTGTATCTCTGTGACATCAGTTGTTATTTCCCCTTTATCATTTCTGATTGAGGTTACTAGAGATTTTACTTTTTTACTTCTAGTCTGGCCAAGGGCCTATCTATTTTATTTGTTTTTTCAAAAAAACAACTCCTTGTTTCATTAATTTTCTGATGATTCTTTTGTTTTCAATTTCATTGATCTCTGTTTTAATTTGGGATATTTCTTTTCTTCTTCTGGGTTTAAGCTTAGATTGTTCTTATCTTTCCAGTTCCATCAGATGGCTTGTGAGTTTTCTGATGTGCTTTCTTTCTGTTTTTTGAATGTGATAAATTTTCCTCTCAGAACTACTTTTGCTATATCCCATAGGTTTTGGTAGCTTGTGTCATCATTGTTATTATACTCAAGGAAGTTAATTATTTCCTTTTTAATTTCTTCCTGCACCAAACTATCATTCAGCATAAGGTTGTTTAACTTCCATGCCTTTGTGTGAGGTTGAGCATTAGTGCTGGAGTTGAGTTCCACTTTTAGTGCTTTGTGGTCTGAAAAGATGCAAGGTAGAATTTCAATTCTTTTGATTCTGTTGAGGTTTGCTTTGTGTCCTAGGATATGATCAATCTTGGAGAATACTCCATGGGACAATGAGAGGAATGTATATTCTTTATCTTTGGGATGGAGTGTTCTATATACATCTATCAAGCACAGTTCTTCTAAGGTCTTATTTAAATCTCTGATATCTTTGTTTAATTTCTGTTTGGAGGATCTGTTCAGCTCTGAGAGAGGGGTGTTAAAGTCCCCTGTTATGGTGTTATAGGATGTCATATTGCTCAGACTAAGCAAGGTCTGTTTCAAGAATCTAGGAACATTTAAATTGGGTGCATAAATATTTAGAATTGAAATGTTTTCTTGTTGTACTTTTCCCTTGACCAATATGAAGTGACCATCATTGTCTTTTGTAACTTCGGTAGCTTTAAAGCCACATGTACCTGAAAATAAGATCGCAACCCCTCTTTTCTTCTGATTTCCATTTGCCTGAAAAATTGATTTCCAACCCTTAACTCTGAGTTTTAATTTGTCTTTTGATGTGAAGTGTGTTTCCTGCAGACAGCAAATAGATGACTTGTGTTTTTTCATCCAATCAGCCAATCTATGGCTCTTCAGTGGAGAATTCAAGCCACTGACATTTATTTAGATAATTGACAAGTGTGGTCGCATTCTATTCATCTTATTTTGTGAAAGTCCATTGCTTAGCTTTGTTTTTTGCATCATTGTAGAAGTTAGGTTCTGTCCTTTAATTTCTGGGTGTTTACTTTGCTGAAGGTCCATTATGATGGTCAGTGTATAGGACAGGTTGAAATATTTTCTGTAAAGCTGGTCTTGTGGCAAATTTCCTCAGTGTTCACATATCAACAAAAGATTTGATTTTTCCATCAATTTTAAAGTTAGCTTAGCGGGATACAGAATTCTGGGCTGGAAATTGTTGTGTTTAAGTAGGTTAAAGATAGATGATCATTGTCTTCTAGCTTGAAAAGTTTCATTAGAGAAGTCCATGGTCACTCTGATAGGTTTGCCCCTGTAGGTCAGTTGGCAATTACTCCTGGAAGCCTGAAAAATATTTTTTTTTGTCTTGACTTTAGATAAATTCATCACAATATGCCTTGGAGAAGGTCTATTTGAGTTGAGGCCACTAGGGGACTGATATCCCTCTAAAAGGAGTAGGATGGAATCTTGAGTGATATTTGGGAAATTTTCATTTATGATATTCTCTAGAATGGCTTCCATTCCTTTGGGGCATTCTTCTTCCCCTCTGGGATACCTATAACTCATATGTTTGAATACCTCATAGAGTTCCGCAATTCTATCAATGAACGTTCTGCTTTCTCTCTCTTCTTTTCAGCCACTTTAACAATCTGGGTTATCTCAAAAGCTTTATCCTCTACCTCTAAGATTCTTACTTTAGCATAGTCTAATCTGTTGTTAATACTTTCTCTATTACGTCTTTGAGTTCCCTAATTGACTGCTTCAGTTCCTTCAGCTCTGGTATGTCCTTTCTGTATTCTTTGTATCATTCATCTCTTATTTGATTCCGTTTATGAATTTCCTTTTGGTTATTATCCACTTTCTCAGCAATTTCTTTCATTGTTTTTTGATTTTTTTCCACTTTCTCAACAATTTCCTTCATTATTTTCATCATATATATTCTAAATTCCCCTTCTGTAATTTCTAACATTTTTTTATAGGAGTAATCCTCTGCTGTAGCTACCTCATAATCCCTAGAAGGAGTTACTCTGGACTGTCATTTCATGTTGCCAGGATTTTTCTGCTGATTCTTCTTCATGAGTGCTTTCTTCTACTATTTCCTTACCCTAATTTTCCTTTCACTTCTTCTTCCTCTAAGTTACTATGCCACTGGCCTAAAGTTTTAATGAGACCTTTTGGTGCAAAATTAAAAAAGAGAGAGAGAGAGAAATAAAGAAGAGGAAGTGAGTAAAAGTAATTATTGATTTAAAAGGAGAAAGCCACCAAAAGAAAGAAACAGGAAATATAGTTGTATATAGGGTACTATGACCCACCCTTAAAGACCCCCAACCTCTGGGGGTCTTGATCACATCTTAGGCCACAAATCTAACCTCAGCAAATTTAAAGGAATAGAAATTATTCCATGCATCTTCTCAGACCATCATGGAATAAAAGTTGAACTCAGTAACAACAGGAATCTGCAGACTC
>NW_003852618.1:491912-505310 GCF_000181295.1 Otolemur garnettii
TCATATTTTAAAGATCTTGAAAAAATAATACTTCATTTTATATGGAATCAGAAAAAACCTCGAATAGCCAAGACATTACTCAGGAATAAAAACGAAGCAGGAGAAATCATGCTACCAGACCCAGATTATACTATAAATCCATAGTGATTAAAACAGCATGGTACTGGCACAAAAATAGAGAGGTAGATGTACGGAACAGAATAGAAAGCCTACAGATGAATCCAGCTACTTACCATTACCTGATCTTTGACAAGCCAATTAAAAACATTGAGTGGGGAAAAGATTCCCTATTTAACAAATGGTGCTGGGCGAACTGGCTGGCAACCTGTAGAAGACTGACACTGGACACACACCTTTGACCACTAACTAAGATTGACTCTCACTGGATTAAAAATTTAAACTTAAGACATGAGACCATAAAAATACCAGAAGAAAGTGTAGAGAAAACACTTAAAGAAATCGACCTGGGTGAAAATTTTATGAGGAGGACCCACCAGGCAATTGAAGCAACATCAAAAATACACCATTGGGACTTGATCAAACTAAAGAGCTTCTGCACAGCCAAGAACACAGTAAGTAAAGCAAGTATACTATGTCTATTCAGGTAGCCCAGGAGCCAGCCAATAATTGGACAGAGATTTCTTTCAATACCTGGGACTAATAAATCTGGGGCACACAGAGCCCTGGAGACAAGGGGCTGTACGTACATGTTGTGGTGTAACTCTCAGAATGGGAGAAGATATTTGCAGGTTATGTCTCTGACGAAGGTTTAATAACCAGAATTCATAGAGAACTCAAACATATTAGCAAGAAGAGAACAAATGATCCCATCTCAGAGTGGGCAATGGACTTGAAGAGAAATTTCTCTAAAGAAGATAGGCGCAAGGCCTATAGATATATGAAAAAATGCTCACCATCCTTAATCATCAGAGAAATGCAATTTAAAACTACTTTGAGATATCACCTGACTCGAGTAAAATTAGCCCATATCACAAAATCCCAAAACCAGAGATGCTGGCGTGGATGTGGAGAAAAGGGAACACTTCTACATTGCTGATGGGAATGCAAACTAATACATTCCTTTTGGAAAGATGTCTGGAGAACACTTAGAGAGCTAAAAATTGACCAGCCATTTGATCCTGCAATTCCTTTATTAGATATATATCCAGAAGACCAAAAACCACATTACAACAAAATATTTGTATCAGAATGTTTATTGCAGCCCAATTCATAATTGCCAGGTCATGGAAGAAGCCCAACTGCCCATCAATCCACGAATGGATCAATAAACTATGGTATATGTACACCATGGAATACTATGCAGCCATAAAGAAAGATGGAGACTTTACATCCTTCATGTTTAGATGGATGCAGCTGGAAAATGTTCTTCTTAGCAAAGTATCACAAGAATAGAAGAAAAAGTATCCAATGTACACAGCCCTATTATGAAACTAATTTATAGCTTTCATAGGAAAGCTATAACCTAATTATAGCCTAAGAATATGGAGAGGGGGGAGGGGAAAGGAGGGGGTATGGGAGGGTCATTGGAAGGATCACTTCTATGGTTTATCTTACAAGGGTACAAGTGAATCTTTACAAGAATAGAATATAAACGTCTTAACACAATAACTAAGAAAATGACATGAAGGCTATGTTAACCAGTTTGATGAAAATATTTCAAATTGTACATGAAAACACCACACTGTACCCCATGATTGCATTAATGTACACAGCTATCATTTAATAAATAAATAAATAAATAAATAAAAATAAAATAGAAATCTAGGCTCAGAACCTGTATCTCAGTGGTTAGAGCACCAGCCACATACACCCGGGCTGGTGGGTTCAAATTTAGCCCAGGCCTGTTAAACAACAATGACAACTGCAACAAAAATTAGCCAGGCACTGTGGCCGGCACATGTAATCCCAGCTACTTGGGAGGCTGAGGCAAAAGAATCATTTAATCTCAAGAGTTTGTGTTTGCTGTGAACTATGACTCCATAGCACTCTACCGAGGGCAACATGATGAGACCCTGTCTCAGAAATAAAATGAATAAAATAAAATAAAAATCTAAAAGATGAGTTATGTACTGGGGCTTTGAGAATCTTTGCCACATGTCAATGACCAAGAAGGTCATACTGTGCACCCTATGGCTGCGTGCAAGTTGAGGGTTCTGTGCCTGCTCAGGAAAGACCTGAGGAAGTTCTAAGCACTCATCTCTGACTGACCTGAAGACTTTGTGCAGAAAGTAAGCAGAGGGCAACATAAAGATTTAAACTGCCTGAATGGGTGTTAAAGTTACACCACAACATGTACGTACAGCCCTTTGTCTCCAGGGCTCTGTGTGCCCCAGATTTATTAGTCCCAGGTATTGAAAGAAATCTCTGTCCAATTATTGGCTGGCTTCTGGGCTACCTGAATAGACATTTTAATGACAACACACCACAAAGAATGCAATTTCTTTCTTCTTTCAAATTAGTTCAGGAAATGCACTAAATAACAAGCAACAACAACAATAATAAGCAGTAACAATACTCTGGTGAAGCAAGGAGAATCTGCTTTCCACATTTACCATTCATAATATTTTAAAATGTCTTGTCTTCAAAATAGAATCGCGACACAAGAAACAAAAAAGTATGTGCCATACAAAGAAGGAGAAATTGCAATAAATAGATGGAAGTCTAGATATTAAACTTTCTAGATGACAACTTTAATTAGCTCCTTTAAAAATATAAAGAGTTAAAAAACTAAAGGAAGCTATATTTTACAAAATATAGAATATTAATAAGGAGAAAATATTTTTTAAAATACCCAATCAAAATTCTAAAATCAAAAACTGTAATAACTGAAATTTAAAAATGAACAAAGAACCAGATTTGAACAAGCCGAAGAAAACATCAGCACACTTAATGATACATCAATTGAGATTATCTAGTCAGAATAATATGAGGAAAAAAATAAAGAAAAATAGAAGGTCCTAAAGAAATGTGGTACATTATCAAGCATACAAAAATACTGACAACACCAAATGTTGGCAAGAATATTGAGCAACAGTCTTCATTCCTGGTAAAGGACTTGGGATTTTATTCTTAGGAACTGGAGAGCATTGAAGGTTCTGGAGCATGGCATTGCTAAGGTACTGTCTTTTGTGCCTGCTTTTTAAAAAGTTAAAAGAATATATGTATATTTGTTGTTGCAAATGTAATACAGATAATCACAGGAAATTTGAAAAATGGAGAAAATTGCAACAAAAATAATGAAAATTAAAAAAATATATATGGAACAACAGGAACTCTCATCCTTGCTTGTAAGCATGCAAAATGGTATAGCCACTCTGGAGGACAATTTGGCAGTTTCTGACAAAACTAAATGTATTCTTACCATATAATCCATCAATCAGCCTGATTAATTTGAAAGCTTATATCTACATGAAACTTGTACAGCAACGTTTACATTTGTTTTATTCCTAATTGCCAAAGTTTGGAAGAAAAAAAAAAAGTGTTCTTCAATAAGAGAATGAATAAATACACTGTGGCACATCCAAATAATTGAATATTATTCAGTTATAAGAAGCCATCAAGCCAAGAAAAGACATAGAAGGAGATTAAAGATGTATAATTAAGTGAAAAAAGGCAATCAGAAAAGACCACATCATACAGGATTTCAACTGTATCATATTCTGGAAAAAGCTATGGAGAAATAAAGTATCTGCCAAGGGATCAGGGAGAAGACGGAGAAGATGAACAGGAGAAGCACAGGAGATTTTTAAGATGGTGAAGCTATTCCATATGATACTATCATGGAGAATATACATCATAATACATTTGTTAAACCTCTAGAATGTACAACAGAAAGAGTGAACCTTAATGTAAATTATGGATTTTAGTTAATAATAATGCATTAACATTGCCTCATGAATTGTAATAAATGTGCCACACTAATTCAAGATGTTAGTAACAGGAGACAGTGGGTGGGGGGGAGGTGGTATGTGGGAACTCTCTACTTTGTATTCAATATTTTTGTAAATCTAAAGAAAACTTCTAAAATGTACCTTATTTATTTTTCAAAGGAGCAGAGATTAACACAATGTATAAAAAAAGATCCAACTAGTTGCTGTATATAAAAAATTCACTTCAGATTCAAAAACACAAATAGGTTAAAACCAAAAAGATGAGAAAAGATATTCTGTTCAAAGATTAACCAAGAGAATGCTATTGGTTATACTGATATCACGGAATACCAACAAAAAGATAAGAATTATTACCCCAGGATAAGAAGGACAATTTGAAATGATAAAATAGTTAATCCATCAAGGAGATATAACTATTATAAATTTTCATGCACCTAGCAACAAATTCCCCAATTACATAAAGCAATGACTAACGAGACTGATTGAAGCAATAGATAATTCCACAATTGTGGCATCTCCTCAGGCCCCTGGGGCCCTGGTCTCAATCACTACAGGAAGGAACCAGGCAAGACAAGATTAGAAGCGCAAGCTTGAGGGAGGCAGGCTAGCCCTTCTTTGCAGAGTAGTCTCGAGCAACCTCCGCACTAGCCTTTTATTGAGTACAATACAGGTGAGGGGAGTATTAGACAAGGACTATGTGCCTAAGGATCGCCAAGGGCTTGGGTTCTTTCTCCGCCAGAAGCACCTGCAGCTGAATTGCCCGAGGGTCTACCCCTCAGCTGCAAATCATCTTGCTCAGAGGTCATCTGGCTCTTGGCGTCCTCTACACACAATAACAATTAAACTTTAGCATCCAGTTTCAATAATGGATAGAACAACTAAATAGAAGATATGAACAACATTATAACAAACTAGACCTAACAGACATCTGTGTAAAAATCTTCCCAACAGAGCAGAATAGATATATTATTCAGGGCACACGGAGATATACCAGAAGTTAGTCCATAAAACAAGTCACAGTAAATTTTAAATGATTAAACTGTTATAAAATATGTCCTCTAACCACAATGGAATAAAGTCAGATATCAATAACAAAAATATTGTGAAATATATAAGTATGTGGAAATTAAACAACACTCTTCTAAATAATTAATGGTTTGGAAAGAATCATAAAGAAAATTAGCAAATAACTTGAGAAGAATGATAATAGACACACAATATACAAAAACTTGTGGAATATAGCAAAAGTAGGTCAGATAGAGATGTCTTTAAAAGAAAAAACATTCATTATTAAAGACTTAATTTCTCTGAAATGAAAAAGTGTGTGTATGTGTGTAAAAATCAAATGACATAATAATATACAGATGACAGTTTCATTGCATTTTTTAAAGTTACTATCATTATGGAATTTACATCCTAGAGGGAGAAACTTAGAAAGCAAAATAAATTTTAAAAAATTAACTCTTTTGCTGAAAATTAAAACAATATGACAGAGAGACACTGATTAGTATGCTTATACTGGATATTGCTTCTTGGGTGATTTGATCAAACCTGAAAGACAGGAAGGAGACAGCCCTGATAAAATAAGGGAAGGGTATTTTAGGCAGGAGAAAAGCTAATTCAAAAGTCCTGAAACAGGAAATAAGTTTGGTCTGTAAAGGGAGTTATGCCAGCTAAGGCCTCAGCAGAAAACAGATGGCATATTCTCCCTGGAATATTGAGGGAAGTTTAAAGGAAATACCTACAAGGGTGTGAGAGGGGTTTAGGAACACCAGCAAGGGACTTCTGCATGTGTATGATACATGCAGTGACCTGAAACTAGCAATAGTGGAGAACCTGTTACCAATCCAAGCCCTGAAGTAGCAAAGGGAGGAAGTGGTACTGGGAATGAAGAGAGAGAATCTGTACATGACTATTTCCAGAAAGTGTGACTTTGATTGATCCACACAGGCAGCTTCACATGTTCCAGCTAAGAGGGAGCTAAGGGGGAAATGCTTCAAACTAGTTGTTCTTTCATTCTGTAATCCTCAGTTGATTATTCCCATTGCCCTAACACAATCAGAAGTCAGATATCAAGGAATTTTCTTGATTCAGCCTCTGTAGCGCAATGCAGGGTAGCAACATATATAGTAGGATAGGAAATGAATCTGGGGCAGGAGAAGGAGAGTGGAAAATATCCAGCACACATCTACTGTGGAAAGACACACACCACCCACATGATACCAGTGGTTAGCTTTAGAGAAAAGAGAGGCATTATGGACCATGGTGTAGGTGATCAAAGGGAAACCTTTCTATCCGTACCTGCTATTCTACCTATTTGAATTTGTTTTTCAAAATAATGTCCTAATGGATAATGCATATAATTTTAAAAATCAAAATTTTGTGTACATATCTGACAAATATTGTGTGAAATGTGTGATGAGGGAAAAAGAAATTGTTGTTTCATTTTTTATTATAAAAATATTAAATATTTTGATGTTTTTAAGTATCACGTAATTTCTTCTCACTGGAAAAATCACTTTTTATTTTTTTTCTTTCCTTCCAACTCATTTTGTGCTCATCTATTGTTACACTACAAATGATTAAATCTTCTGTGACATATTCTAGGAACTAACAAAAGAAGATATTCAAGGAACTCTCATTAAAATTCCTCAGAATCATTTATTCAAACTAGCTTTTAGTGAAGTTCATCCTATTTAAAATTGGCATCCAGTGTGTTGGAAAACTGAATAAGTTTATTTTAAAACACATCTGACAACAGAAAATACTTGCTACAAAGCTCAGTTCAGTGGGTGACTAATTGGACACAAGAAACATTTCCACAGAGAGCTCTGTCCCAAGGAACTTTCTCTGCTAACGCCTCATCTGGGATAAGGATAAATGGGCTATCTGAAAACAGCTCCCAAGAGGTTTCAGGAATAGCATACAAATAACACACCCACGAAGCATTCTTGATATTTTCTACCTATTTTCTACCATTGCTTCCCAGAAAATAGGAAGGAATAGGAATCTTCCTAACCTATGCTTTCTTCTCTTTGGCACCAGAATCAATTGAAAACCTATCAGTTCTGAAGCTAATTCTTAAGTACTCACCTGCATACTACAGTTTCTCTATCCTTCTCTGAAAGTGTGGAAAGCTCAAGTGTATTTCCTTCACAATTTCTTTTTATTGAAGGATATTTATCCAAATAAGGTAAGTAAAAAGGTATATGTTTTGAAGGGTCATGCATTCTTAGGGAGGGTTGAAATGTGTATAGTTCATAGGGACTGATACACACATTGAAGGCAGATAGCATTTCATTTCAGGCAGCCTTTTCTCAGCTTTGGAAATACCTAATTAATGGCTCTAGGAGGCAACCAGATTTCCCTTTGTAATTAATCACTCTCAGTGTCTCACTGATACAAGGCAGGTGGCGCTCCAGCTCAGGCTGCACAGTGCAAGGACCTACCTCGCCTTCTGCATTGCCACTCTGGGAATTTGGTGCTGCAGGAAGCAGGGGAGGCCAGGGATGGAGAGCCAAGTGGTGAGATGGGTGGTGAGCACAGTGGAAGCCTGCTGGTCCCTAGTTAGTTGAGTGAGACCACTGCACAGCCCACGCTGCTACCTGTGCCAATACCCGAAACATCCTAGAGGACCTAGAGAGCCCCTCCTGGAGCTGATACTCCACTGTGAGCATTTCACAAACCAAAGGGTGATACAGGGTTCCCCCAATTAGGGCTGAACAGGGACCTCCAATTGCCTAGGCCTGAACAATTTCATGTAGGTTTCCTAGGCCTGAGCAACTTCAGGAAGGGACTCTATCCATTCATTAATGGGCTCATTCACCTTGCCCCTAGCTAAAGGGACTGTTTCCATTCAATTACAAAGGACCTATGTGACTATATATATATATATATATCCCCAGAGGAAGGACCCTGGCTGAGATTTTCTGACTTAGGTCTTTTCCTCTGCCAGGGTCCCTGGGTGCTCTTCTGTTTTCTTTTCTGGCTAATAAATCCCATCTTAACCACTGATCTGTGATCCATGCATTTATTCTTCAAATCCCCAAGACCAAGGACCTACTGAAGAAAGAAATTTCAGTAACATTACTTAAACCAATCTTAAAATCATTTAAATTTCCATAAACATTATATTTCATAGATGTTAAATACCTGAAATAACTATGAAGCCTTCATTCAGTCATGTGAACTTTTTAAAAATATGGCCACAATTTGATGGCTGGAGTTGTCCACATGTGTCATCTGAATGTTTTGGTGTCAGATAAAAACAACTTTTATTTCTTGTGATCTTTTACTATGTAGAAAGCTAAAAAGCACTGTAAATATAAACAATGTACGGTGTGTAGTGAAAACAAAGTACGAATAAGAAACATTAGAATGAATATGTGAGTGGGAATACAAAGAAGGTGCTGACAGAAATAGTCCGCCATTTTATTGAAGGGACTTCCAAGAGTGTCCAATTCGTCTTCTTTTCTGCTGTACACTGAAAGAATAAGAGTTGTCTTGGGCCACACATTAAATACACAAACACTAACAAAAGATGATGAGCAAAATATATATAAAAAGAAAGAAAGAAAAAGAAAAAGTTCTCTGCATAAGTTTTCAGAATATCTGAAACCAGAGATAAGCAAAGCAGTCTTCAAATGATCCACATGCAGCTCATGGGCCACAAGTTGGATGCTCCTGTGACATTTGTAGATAAAGAGTTCTGTTGTAGCCAACTAGTGATGAAAATCACTCAACTAAAAGTTATGAAGTATGACAACTACATGGGAAACATTTAAGATTTAAGGATAGTATTTTATAACTAAAATATTCTTTAAGATTAAATCACATCGACTAATCACACCTGCTATGATGTCTTTAGAGAATCTTTTGGGGATTTCCAGAGAAATGAAGGGACTATGGAGTGATCATCATTTGCTAATTAAACTGTGCTACATACTTAAGAAATTGAATAATGTAAACACAATTCCAAATAATATAAATTTGATAAGATTGTTAAAAACATACATAAAGTGATTATTGACATAAAAGTTAGATGTAATTAATTACAGAATAATTCCTGGAGGATTAAATCTAAGATTACCCTTTTAAAAATTGAAGGATAACCCATCATAGAAAAAGCTAAAAGGTGAATATAACAATGTTAAATGAATAGATAGTGTCTTATAGGGCAATTATTTAATAGCATGGATAGATTGCAAATTTTAGAATACAGTTATGTACTGCATAATGACATTTTGGTCAAAGACTGACCGCATATATGAAAGTGATCCCTTAAGACTATATTAAAGCTGACAAATTTCTACTGCTTAGTGATGTACTAGCTTGTGGTAAAGTGTTAGGACAAGTCATTACTCATGTGTTTGTGGTGGTGCTTAGTGTAAAGAAACTTACTGTGCTGCCAGTCATACACACATATAACAATATAGCACATACAATACGTAATACTTGATAATGATAATAAATGACTAAGTTAATGGCTTATACATTTACTATACTATACTTTTTAACCATTATTTTATAGTTTTCTTCTTCTACTTATAGAAAACAAATAACTGTAAATTAGCCCAAGGAAGGCTTTTCAGAAGGTATCCGGAAGAAGGTATTGTTGCCATAGGAGCTGACAGCCCCATGCCTGTTATTATCCCTGAAGACCGTCCAGTGAGACAAAATGTAAAAGTGGAAGACAGCGATGTTGATGATCTGACCCTGTATGGGCCTAGGTGAATAATGTGCATGCTTACATCTTAGTTTTCAACAAAAAAGTTTAAAAAGTAAAAAAAAAAAAAAAAAAAAGAAAAAAAATAAAATAAGGATATAAAGAAAGAAAATATTTTTGTACAGCTATACAAGGCACTTGTGTTTTAAGGTCATTGTTATTACAAAGGTTGAAAATGCTTTTAAAAGTTTTAAAGCTTATAAAGTAAAAATGTTATAATAAGCTAAGATTAATTTATTATTGGAAAAAGAAAATTCTTTTTGTAAATTTAGTGCCACCTGGATACAGATGGCTTATAAAGTCTACAGTAGTGTACAGTAAGGCCCTAGGCTTTCACAGTCACTTACCACTCACTCATTGACACACCTAGAGCAACTTCCAGTGGAGAAGTTCCATTCATAGTAAGTACCCTATGCAGATGTACTATTTTTTATTTTTATTTTGTAACATTTTTTTCTTTCTTAAGACAAAGTCTCACTCTTTGCCCTGGGTCAAGTGCTATGGCATCATCACAGCTCATGGTAACCTCAAACTCTTTGGCTCAAACAATTGATCTTCTTGCCTCAAATTGATCCTCTTGCCTCAACTTTCTGAATAGCTGGGACTACAGGCTCTCCCCACAAGGCTGACCTGGTTTTTCTATTTTTTAGTAGAGATGAGTTTATCTCTTGCTCAGGTTGGTCAACTACTAAGTTCAAGCAATGCACCTGCCTCCATCCCAGGGTGCTACGATTAAAGGCTGGAGCCACCACACCCATCCCCTATTTTTTTTATCTCTTATACCATATTTTTACTGTACCTTTTCTAAGTTTAAATGTGCTTAGATAGATATGTCTAGATAGACATATTTGGACATATGAATATTTACAATTTTATTATAATTGCCTACAGTATTCAGTGCAGTATTATTCTGCACAGGTTGGACCACATATCCTAAATAATGTGTAGGGGCCACATCCATTTAAGAAATATTGCTAGAGTACAGCTGCCTTCTTTGGAATTTTGAAACTCTGAATTTATAATCTCAATATCTCCCTAGCTCATTTAAGGCATTGATTGCTATTTTATCTTCAGAATATCCCTAGTCCTTAGCAGGCCTTGGGAATGAATAATTAATGATATCCTAAAACATAGATATGAAAATGTCCTTTGTTATAGGATTTGGGGAATGTGCTAATTTAATGAGTGTAATAAGCTTATTGGAATATTTGGCATATAAGACTCAATAAAGATCACTTGGAATTATTATTTTATTGTTGTTATTGCACATTTCTGGTGTAGAATATGGGCAACATTTATATCTTATTACTGAGTAGCTTTGTATTAAACTTCAGAGTATGGCTGAGGATTTAAGGAAACAGAGAATGTGGAAACTGCTTTGTAAACCTATAAATATAATCTGCTATCATGAAAACACTAATTGACAGAGTTAAGTGACTCAAAATTTCATCAGTGGGATACTATTATCCCATCTTAATATTTCTCATTTTACAGAAGATTGTGACTTTCATGAGCTATACTACCACTAAAATAAAAAGATATGCATAAACAAAAAATTAATCTTTTTTAAAATACTGTTTCACTCAGTTAATTGATTTTGTTGTTTCAGTGGGCTCTTTAGCCAAAACACAAGGAATGTCCTGAAAATGTAAAAACAATTTCTGGATTTGAGTGTTGCTGGACCTGAATTTGGATATTGACTTTTCTCCTAATAGCTATTACTTGGAGTTAAAAAATATATTTGTAGCTATGTACAATTGATGGGTCATGATAACTGACCAAACTCTCATATTAAAATGGGATTGTAATCTCACTTGATAAAAGAAAATGGTCTTCAAGATGGATAAATTACCTAAAATTTAACATGAAAGATCATATGCCCAAATGTTGAGCTAAATAGTATTGCAAAAAAAAAAAAAAAATCCATGAAAATGCAGAAACAAATTCCTGAGCATGGAGAAATCTCTGTCATTGCAGCTTAACTCTCCCAATTTATATCTCAGGGAACTGAGGATAAAAGTGTTTAAATTTCTTGTTCAATTTCAAATCACTAAGGTAGACTTATTTAAATCCAAAGTCTTTTTATTCCCTGTGGAGATACTATGATTATTCAACTAACTAGCTGGGACTAGAAAGGCTGTGTTGATGATGCTGATAGCTCCATGTGCGCGCCTCCTTTTCCTTGCACCACTGCTACCTCAATCCTTTCACCTTTCTCAACATTTCAGAAATGGCTTGCACAGTGTTTCTGAAAATAAACTATCCAATCCCTTGGCCCCCATGCCACCTCTCCTCTATCAGACACCTGAAAAACCCATAAACATCATTCTAACAGCCTCCTCAACTGATTGTTAAGCAACCCAAAGTTTGTTTCATTTTTTACTTTTTTTGTAGAGACAGAGTTTTACTTTGTCACCCTTGGTAGAGTCCTGTGGCATCACAGCTCACAGCAACCTTCAGCTCTTGGAACTAGGCAATACTCTTGCCTCAGCCTCCCAAGTAGCTGGGACTACAGGTGCCCCACAACGCCCAGCTATATTTTTGGTGCAGTTTGGCCGGACTGGGTTCAAACCCACCACCCTCGGAATGGGGGCAGGTTCTTACTCATTGAGCCACAGATACCATCCTACAAACCAAATTTGAAAAGTCACTTCTGCAGAGAAGGAAATTCAGTTTCAGAATGGTTGGGTTACTTAATTTGTAGTGTCACAAAGGGAAATTAGATCACATGGTACTAGATCCTTTATGTTATTTTGACCTTAACTTACTGCTCCCTATTTCTATAAGTGGACAACCAATGCATCACACTTTGTCATTGCCGTAAGTCTTAACTTCTTCACCTCTTCCCTATTCTAGGTGATACACAATGAAGATGATGCCACTAATTAATGAAAGCCACCCTGAAGAGTTTATTCTACTAGGCTTTGCCGACCGTCCTTGGCTAGAGCTTCCTCTGTTTGTTATTCTTCTCATAACATACCCCATGGCTATCATGGGAAACATTGCCATCATTCTGGTGTCCAGGCTGGACTCTCGTCTTCACAGCCCCATGTATTTCTTCCTCACCAACCTCTCCTTTTTGGACATGTGCTACACTACGAGCATTGTCCCTCAGATGCTGTTTAACCTGGGAAGCTCTAAGAAAACCATCAGCTATATGGGCTGTGCAGTTCAGCTTTATTTCTTTCACATAATGGGGGGCACAGAATGTTTGCTCTTGGCTATTATGTCCTTTGATCGCTATGTGGCCATCTGCAGACCTCTGCACTATACTCTCATCATGAATCAACACATCTGTATTCTCTTGGTATCCATCGTGTGGCTGAGCGGAGTAACCTACGCTGTCTCAGAAGCCACTGTTACCTTACAATTGCCACTATGTGGTCTCAATAAACTGGATCACTTAGTGTGTGAGATTCCTGTTCTGATAAAGACTGCCTGTGGTGAAAAGGGTGCAAATGAGCTCACACTCTCTGTGGTATGCATTTTTATGTTAGCCCTTCCTCTATGTTTAATTCTTGCTTCCTATGCTAGTATTGGACATGCTGTACTTAAGATTAAATCTTCTGAGGGAAGGAAAAAGGCTCTGGGGACATGTTCCTCCCATCTCATTGTAGTGTTCCTATTTTATGGCCCAGCCATTAGCATGTACCTTCAGCCTCCCTCCTCCATTTCAAGAGACCAGCCTAAGTTCATGGCTCTCTTCTATGGAGTGGTAACTCCTACCCTCAACCCCTTCATCTACACCCTGAGGAATAAGGA
>NW_003852618.1:505330-507659 GCF_000181295.1 Otolemur garnettii
GTAAAGGGGGCATTAAGTACCCTGGTCAAGAGTATTTTCAGCTCCAAGTGATAGTTGAGTGGATATCAAACTATTTAACACTTAGCATAGGTTCATATGAGTTTCTCTAATAACTCATTTTGGCCTCCTAATCACATCTCATGTTATATACTCTTCTTGCAAATTATGCCATGTTTCTGATATTCTTTATTAGTATGTTAGGCAGCAGTTATACTTGGCTAATAAGCATCACTGTGAGTACTTTGTTTTTTGAAAATGTATTAAAATAACTTGTAAACTCAGGAATAAATTAGTTTATGCTAATTGCTATAAAAATAGCATGACAACCATTCATCATTAGTCCTCCTATCAGAGTCAACTGAGGAATATTTCCTCATACTATGAGAACTGTCCAGTGTGGCTACTCTGGCCATTTAGTGTGAATCATACTGTTTTTTAGAAGATTCATCATTCATATAAGTTTATCAACCTCATTTTGTATAGATATTTTTGATTCCTAAAAATGCATTTAATTCTTGTTTAATGAATAAATGTGCAATACTTTTGTATTTTTAATTAAAGAATGTACCAGTAAATATTGAAATGAATAGAATAAAGGGGGGGGAGTGTAGACAAGTTTCTCAATGTTCCTTTTAAATATCATAAGCATGAGTCCTCTGAATCAGGGAAAGAACAAGAAAGTAATTTCATAATGAACCACAACCTAGAAACATTTCTGGGCACAAATTTGTATAGCCAAGAACACCTTTTGAAACTGTGTAAAAATCAGTATGGAAAAGTAACAATTTGTATATTCTGAAATAAAAAGTAACTTAATTACTTCAACAATTTAAGTATCTTTAATATTGACATAAATTTTTAATGCAAATGACGTTCAAATTCTTTATCATTAAAAATTGTATATAATAACTAGGAATCACACCCAAAAGTTAAAAGTTTGTGTAGTTACTTACAATTTATGAAAGCAAATTAATAGATTTTATGTTTATTTGATGTTGAACTAATATGTTAAGAATTCAACATGATGTTGAGTAGTGAAGAAATAAACACTTATGGCTCGGCGCCTGTGGCTCAAGTGGCTAAGGCGCCAGCCATGTACACCCAAGGTGGCGGGTTCGAATCCAGCCTGGGCCCACCAAACAACAATGATAGCTGCAACCAAAAATAACTGGGCATTGTGGTGGGCCCCTGTGGTCCCAGCTACTTGGGAGACTGAGGCAGGAGACTCACTTGAGCCCAGGAGTTGGAGGTTGCTGTGAGCAGAAATGCCATGGCATTCTACCCCAGGGGACAGCTTGAGGCTTCTGTCAAAAAAAAAAAAAAAAAAAAACCCTTATAAAAAAGTTGCACAGCTATCATTTAATAAAGAAAAAATAAAAATAAATAAAAAAATAAAAAAGTCATTGAAACTATGATGAATCTTCTGGTATGATCACTCTAATTGGCAATAAATAATTGGAATCCCTCTAGCTTTCTATTCTTGTTAAAATTTATTTTATGTGTTTTTCTTTAGGCAGTAGAAGAATATGGAAAATATGTTTTCAATTTTGTTTTGTAAGTACTTTCATAATGCTCCAATTTTGCCTTTTCGCTTGCAAAGCCTAATTTGGTTTTTTGTTTGTTTGTTTTGTTTTTTGAGACAGAATTTCACTATGTCACCCTTGGTAGAGTACCATGGCATCACAGCTCATAGCAACCTCAAACTCTTGGGCTTCAGCAATTCTCTTGCCTCAGGCTCCCAAGTAACTGGGACTACAGGCACCTGCCACAACACCTGGCTATTTTTTGGTTACACTTGTCATTGTTGTTTAGCTGGCCTGGGCCGGGCTTGAACCCTCCATCCTTGGTGTATGTTGCCAGTGCCCTAACCACTTAGCAATAGGTGCTAAATGCAAAGTCTAATATTGACTATCTGGCTTTTTACAGGAAAAATTGTTGGTGTCTAAGTCTTTCATGGATTTTCTTACCCCATTAAAGTTTCTTTCAGGCAACTAAACTATGTATGTATCAGTTATCATAAACTGTTTTAAGTGTGGCAAATAATGTCTTTGCTAGGCATAAATAATCTTTTTTAATCTTTCTCTAAGAATTTAGTGTATTTCTGTTAGGACCTATCACTTAATATGAAAACTTTCTATCTTTAAGTAATTAATTCCTTTTGATACAAATAATCCATAAAATTTATTCTATTGTCTCAATAAAATTTTAAAATTTCTTAAACATGCCATGGAAGGTCTTGAATTTGACTTTTAAACTGCATTTTTTAGCTAGAAATGCTTGATCCATTCTGAATATTTTATTGTGATTTTTAAAGGCTCCAATCATTCCT
>NW_003852618.1:507679-513287 GCF_000181295.1 Otolemur garnettii
AACCCCTTCATCTACACCCTGAGGAATAAGGACGTAAAGGGGGCATTAAGTACCCTGGTCAAGAGTATTTTCAGCTCCAAGTGATAGTTGAGTGGCTATCAAACTATTTAACACTTAGCATAGGTTCATATGGGTTTCTTCAATAACTCATTTTGGCCTCCTAATCACATCTCATGTTACATATTCTTCTTGCAAATTATGCCATGTTTCTGATATTCTTTATTAGTATGTTAGGCAGCAGTTATACTTGGCTAATAAGCATGACTATGAGTACTTTTGTTTTTGAGAAATATTAAAGTAACATGTGAACTTAGGAATAAATTAGTTTATGCTAACTGCTATAAGAATAGCATGACAACCATTCATCAATAGTCCTCCCATCAGAGTCACCTGAGGAATATTTCCTCATTTTATGAGAACTGTCCAAGTGTGGCTACTCTGGCCATTTAGTGTGAACCACACTGTGTTTTAGAAGATTCATGATTTACATAAGTTTATCAACCTCAATTTGTATAGATATTTTTGATTCCTAAAAATGCATTTAATTCTTGTTTAATGAATAAATGTGCAATAATTTTGTATTTTTAATTAGAGAATGTATCATTAAATATTGAAATGAATAAAGGGGGAAAAATGTAGACAAGTTTCTCAATGTTCCTTTTAAATATCATAAGCATGATCCCTCTGAATCAGTGAAAGAACAAAAAAGTAAATTCATAATGAACCACAACCTGGAAACATTTCTGGGCACAAATTGGTACAGCCAATAACAACTTTTGAAACTGTGTAAAAATCAGTATGAAAAAGAAACAGTTTGTATTTTCTGAAATAAAAAGTAATTTAGTTACTTCAATAAACAATTTAAGTATCTTTTTTACTGACATAAATTTTTAATGCAAATGACCCTCAAATTCTGTATCATTAAAAGTTGGAAATACGTACTAGGAATCCACCCCAAAGTTAGAAGTTTATGTAGTTAGTTACAATTTATGAAAGAAAATTAATAGTTTTCATGTTTATTTGATGTTGAACTAATATGTTAAGAATTCAAGATGATGTTGTATAGTGAAGAAATAAACACTTGTAAAAAAAAAAGTCATTTAGACTTTGCTGACATCTGCTGGTATCATTGCTCTCCTTGGCAATAAATAATGAGAGTTCCTCTAACTTTCCATTCTTATTAAATTTTATTTTATGTGTTTTTCTTTAGGCAGTAGAAGAATTTGTGTAAATGTGTTTTCAATCTTGTTTTGTAAGTACTTTCATGATACTCCGATTTTGCCTCTTGTCTTGCAAGGCCTAATTTTTTTTTCTTGAGACAGAATTTCATTATGTTCCCCTTGGTAATACCATGGCGTCACAGCTCACAGCAACCTCAAACCCTCTTGCCTCAGCCTCCCAAGTAGCTGGGATGACAGGCTACTTGGGAGTAGTCCCGGCTAGTTTTTGATTGCAGTTGTCATTGTTTTTTAGCAGGCCTGGGCTGGGCTTGAATCCTCCATTCTCGGTGTATGTGGCCAGCGCCCTAACCACTGAGCTTATGGGTACTGAGCACAAAGTCTAATATTGACTATCTGGCTTTTGATAGGAAAAATTGCTGATGTTTAAGTTTTTCATGGATTGTCTTAGTCCATTAAAATTTCTCTCAGTCGATGAATTATATATATCAGTTATCATAAACTGTTTTAAGTGTGGCAAATAATGTCTTTGCTAGGCATAAATAATCTTTTTTCATTTTTTCTCTAAGAATTTAGTGTATTTCTGTTAGGACTTATCACTTAATATAAAAATTATGAAAACTTTCTATCTTTAAGTAATTTCTTTTGATACAAATAATCTATAAAATTTATTCTATTGTCTCAATAAAATTTTAAAATTTCTTGAACATTCTGCAGAAGTTCTTGAATTTGACTTTTAAACTGCATTTTTTAGCTAGAAATGCTTGATCCATTCTGAATATTTTATTGTGATTTTTAAAGGCTCCAATCATTCCTCAAATAATCTAATTCATATTTTATTTCTCTCTTTATCAAGAGTCTTTAAAGAGGTATAAATCAATTCCTTCAATGCCCCTTTCACTGATGATTGATTGGTACTTACATTCTGATTTATTTTATCCAGTTCTAAGTCCTATGTCCACATTATCCTCTCCAAGTGCAGTAGGAAACACTCATCTATTGTTCACTAAGAGATGTGGCCTAACTTTTCTTATGATTCAGCACTTATTCCAAGAATTCAACTATCTTTCTTATCCACTATAAATACAATTTTTTGTCCAGTTTTTTGCCCTCTGTAAGTAGTTTAGGCTATCTTAAAATTTGAAATGCACATCTTAGTCACATTTTATCTTAAGTTAATTATCTTATATTTTTCTGACATATTTATAAAGTTGTTTTAACATCACCATCTTACTATTGAAAAGAATTAAACACATCTTCTAGTGACTGAACCCTCATCTTAGGCTAATCCAAACTTACCTTGTAAATATTATTTTCCTTCTTTTCCATGTTTTCTTCAAGCATCTGTATTTTTGATAGGTTTATACCACTCAATTCTTATTCTAAGGCTGCATTCTGTTACAGATAACTATTTTCTTAGTGTTTTAAATTAGCTTAATTTGTAAGAACTTTACATTTATCTTTAACTACAGCAGACATTCTTATGGTAAACTCTTCTTTTCCCAATCTGTATAAATTTGCCTTTCAATTATTTTTAAAAAATCCAAATGATAACAGTTAGAAAGCTTTGAGCAGGGACTTGGAACCAGCACAAAGGAGAAGGAATTCCTTTAGGAACACCTGTGCAGCCATTGATCACTGGCTGAATACTAGGGTTGGGATTTTCTCTGGGTATTGGGCAGAAAAGCCAGCACAAAATAAAGGGCCAATCAACTGAGGCCAGTCAGTTAAGGTTTAAAAAATCTAATCATTGTAAGCCAGCTAGGTTTTAAGGACCCAATCAGCATTTACCAGCAGGTTTGGTCAGTTAGACAAGGCATAAAAGCCCAACGCAGCTGCTCAGTACCCCTTCCATTATATTGTAAGCTTTATCTTTTGTGTGTGTGTGTAGTTTTTGGCCAGGGCTGAGTTTGAACCCACCACCTCCAGCATATGGGGCCAGCGTCCCACTCCTTTGAGCCACAGGCACCGCCCTGGAAGCTTTATCTTTTACTAAACTATTATTCCATGGATTGCACTTCCCTGTGGTCTGTGAATTCATTCTTTTATTCCCGAGACCAAGAACCCAGCCAGGAAAAATAAAAATCTAGTATCACAAATATATTTTCACTTACCATCATCTCCCATGTTAGGCCACAGAAATTTTATGCGAGTCTCGTGTCTCCTGGAAACACTGACATGGCCTCACTCCCTACATGTATCAAGTAGGACTTCATAGCAGCAAGCAGGTCCTCCATACTACCAATCTGCCTCAGGTGCCATGAGTCTCCACAACAAACTGCAAAGAACACTAGGAGTGTTCTGTTTGGAACCTAAGTCTTCACCTGGCAACCAATTGAGACCATCAATGTGATGGCAATGAGGGAGGGTATTCAGTATTTCCCAAACATTTTCGCTTAACAAAACATATAACATAGAAACATACAGGCTATTCTTGAACAAAATGCTAGCCACAAGGTGTCTATCCTTGACCCTAAAAGTAATCTCAAAATATGGGAGTATTAAGATCACTGTCTAATAACTTGGTGGTTAAGAACTTACATGCCCACATCAGTAGTCAAATTCCTCTTAATGTAAACATGTCTTTTTGGAGGCCTAATATTGAAGAAATTTAAAGAAAGATTCCTCCCCTCAATATCTATCCCTGTTTTATTTTGGATTAGATCAGGAGGGTAGTCATTTGTCATTAACATAGTAACAATTTCAAATGTAAAAACTCAAGAAGAATCCAGGTAACTTGAAAAGTCTTTAAATTTCAAAGATTTACAAGCCAACCAGAAATGGCTCCCCAAAATCATAAGCCTTTACTTTTCTTCAGTATGACCCCACTCTCTGGCACAATACAAAAACTTTCCATTTGCTGGAAGTGTAAAGGAACATAATCTTCTAACTAAATATTTTTCAAAATGCTACTTTATTTGGTATAGTCTACTCCATGCATTTCTAGTAAACTGATCATTAGGAAATCCCAGTGATTTATTCAAAGGGGTGCCCATGGGACCTGAAAAAGACGTATTAGGCCTTCTCGCACAAAGAAAAGTGTCAGATGAGTCAAGACCATCTGAGTTTGCCAGAACTTAAGGAAATGTTCTAAGAAATACTGGCACATGTCAAAAGGATATATTAGCTGACAGGAAGGGATCCTCACTGGCCAAAATAGTGAGAGTTTCAGAATCAAAAGTATGATAGAATAAGGTAGAAACTCATAAGTTCATATTAAAGTAGATAGCTAAATGGATGGATAGGTAATAGATGATATGTGAATAAAACCATGTGCACACAGTTATGGAAATTAAAAAAAGAAAGCTATTCCTTCCTGCAGAATGGCAACTGAATTTCCCATTGCTGCTATATTGTGTTTATAAAATTTATTATATTACACCTTTAGAGATGAGAAGATAAATTTGATCTACAAGACTGTATTCCTTCTGCAGGTTTTAGGAGAGAATCTATTTCTTCACCTCAGCTTCTAGAAGCAACCTATATTCCTTGGCTCACGGCCTCTTCCTCCATCTTTAAAGTCAGTAGCAGAGTGTCTTGTCTTTTTTCCTGACCTCCTGTTTCCCTCACAAGTACTCCTGTGATTATACTGTCCTACCTGGCTAAAGTAGTATAATGTCCCCATCACAATATCCTTAATATAATCATATCTGTAAAGGTTAGGTCGCCATGAAAGTAATATATAATCAAAAAGTCTTAAGGATTAAGGTATGAACATTTTGACAAAAGGAAGGAAGAGGCAGTTTTTAGCCTACCACACCACTTAATATAGAAGGAGGGATGGAACTTGAAAAATCGTCTCTTGGCAACCACCATCGTCATAATTATTTCTGAGAAGAATCATTAAAGAATGCTTAACATAGTAGCTATTCGCTGGTTCATTTCTCCCAGTCTCAAATTCAGCCTATTTTATTCTTCCTCCCCTCCACATCTCCCAGCTGCTCATAATGTAGAATCACTTCATGACTCTACCATCTTAATAATAAATTTAGTAGGCAAAAATTGGAAAACAGAACTCTACCTAATCTCAACGTATTTCCCAAATGACACAAATTACTAAGGAAAACATAGTAACTTGATGGGAAAAGGCCTGGCAGACACAATGTTAGCCAATAATCAGAGCCAGTAGCACCAATAATGGAATCATTAAACGCCATATCCATTCTAATAAATGCACTGAGAAGGACACAATACCATTTCTGTGGTGCTCCTGCAAAAAATAAATAACTTGAATCTAATCTGCATAAATATTCAGGCAAACCTATTTTGAAGCATATGTACTATGTAAAATAATTATTTCTTAGGTGGCAGGCTAAAGACAAGGGATGTACGCCACATTGTTTTTCATGCCTCGTTGGAGATAAAGAATCACAGATGCAGAAAGACAAAGTCAGCAGAATCAATGTAATTGCCAGCCACACAGGAAATTA
>NW_003852618.1:514550-563679 GCF_000181295.1 Otolemur garnettii
GCAATGAACTTGCCTTGATTTTGAGAATTTTCTGAAGATGGCTGGAGATATATACACATAGCTGGAATGAAAAAAAGAGAGACAACCATAAGATGGGCTCCACAGGTGGCAAACACTTTCTGAAGGCCAGTGGTTGATTTCATTTTTAGTACAGTCCGGGCAATGGCACCATAGGAAGTGAGAATGAGGATGAGAGGTATGAGAACAAAAATGGAGCTCATCACCATGAGGGTCAGCTCATTAGCATGGGTATCAACACAGGATAGTTGCAGCAATGCAGGAACTTCACAGAAGAAGTGATCCACTTGGCGATGTCCACACAGGGGTACCCAGAAGGTGAAGAAGGTATGAAGTGCTGAGTCAGTAAAACCACTTACCCAAGAAGCCACAGCCAACAGGTGGCAGACACGAGGGTGCATGAGGGCAGTGTAATGCAAAGGTCTACATACAGCTGCATAACGGTCATAGGACATCACCACCAGGAGGACACACTCTGTGGTTCCCAGCGCCAGGACAAAGTAAAGTTGAATCATGCAACCAGCATAAGAGATGGTTTTGTCAGGGCCCCAGAGGTTGACCAGCAATTGAGGGATAGAGCTGGTGGTGTAGCAGAGGTCCAGAAAAGAGAGGTTTGAGAGGAAGAAGTACATGGGAGTGTGGAGATGGGAGTCCACGTATGACAGGATGATGATGAACAGGTTGCCTATCAGCGTCATCAAGTAGAATATCAAGATCACCACAAAGAGAACTACTTCCAGATGAGGCCAATTAGAAAAACCCAGTAGAATAATGTAGGTCTCAGAACTAGCATTGACTTTTTCCATCATCATTCATTTCCTGGTATCTGAGGGGAAATAAAACATGTAAACTCAAAAAAATATGAGATAATGTTCCAAGAATCTTAGAGCAAATAAAAAAACACCAAAAACCAGATTGAAGGGTCTACAATTATTCATTCACAGGGCAATTTGATCATTCAGAAAAACTGATACCACATAGTAATGAATTGAACAAAATAAAAATCTTAAAACTCATATTCATGTAAAAAATAAAATAATAAATGAATGGCGAAGATGAATCTATTTCTTACAGTAGATTCCTAATTAATAAATATAGAGGGGATTAGAGAGTTAGAAAAACATAAATGGATGTAAAAACTAGTAAAGAAAAATTCAGCAGGGAAAAAGGAGGATGGAAATTTGATGAGGAACAGAATATTTTCATAGTCTCAAGTATCTCTTCACTAATCACTAGTTAATTACAAAGTGAGAAAGACTAAACTTTACAGTAAAAGAATCTAGAGGACACCATCATAACTGCATGATTAATGTCATCATCACTGGACAAACAAACATTATATGCCTGCTAACACGATGCTCTGAACAGGACATGATGTCCCCACTGTGATATTCCTGCCAAAAATGCACAGCCTAGTTCTAATAATAAAGGTACATGAAACAAACTCAAGACAGAAATTGCTTGCCTTTGCTGTTCAAAATTATCAAGTTCAAAAGCACAATTTCAACAAACACAAATAAAATCTGAAGAACTGGTGCAGATTAAAGGAGAACAATGAGATATGATCTCTAAATGTATGATCCAGATCTTTTAAAACGTAGCTATTAACAAAATTATTCAGACAGTTGGAGAAATCCGAATATAGACTATGGATTAGATAATACCATTGTGCCCATATTAAATTTTCTGATTTTGATAACTACAGAGATTAAGTAAAATGACATGCTTGTTCTTAGACAAGAAACACTGACATATTCAAGAGTAAAGGAACATAGCTTCTCCAACTTACCTTCAAATAGCCCAGAAAAAGAGAGAGATGATAGATACATAGATAGATAGATAGATAGACAGACAAACAGACAGATAAGAGACATAGAAAAATATATGCAAAGATAGATAGATGATAGACCAGAGCTTATTAGATTGAAAATAATCTGAGTAAATGTTAGTTCCTTATAATACTTTTTTGCAAGTGTTTCATAAGTTTGAGAATTTACTATAATGAAAAAGTACAAAAAATAAATTACAAAAAAGAGAATTTTAGTTTTATATCTTGTACAGATATTTGCCTTATTACAGAAAAAATAACTTTTTAAAGTTCTCAATCATTTTAGGGTAACACATAGGCAAATAGTGGGAAAAAATCCTAACCTAGCTAGGGAAGACAATTCCCATGAAGCAAATAATTTTTGTTAATAAGCAGGTAACTTTAGTTTTCATTCCAGCATTTGCAGCTTATCTTCATTAATGTGATTATAAGAATTATGATACTCGCAATCCCAATAATCTTACTTATGGGTCAAAAGACATACTGAAAAATATCAAATTTAGTAGTGATTTCAAAATGGTGATTTCATGTTGTGAAAAGTACTTCACTTCAGGAACATATGCTTAAAGAAAGAACCTCATCTTCTGATTTGTTTACTCACACTTAAGCTGATTTCTAAACTGTAAAATAAAATGTGACTAGAGATACTACTAACTAAAGACACACAGACATGCCCACATCAACATATTCATGATATGAACAAAGCTAAAGACCTGGGGGAGAGCAGTGATGGAATGCTTCCTAAAGGATGTATGAATGCTACCTGTAACTGAAGTTGAAAAGAGAAAATCTGAGGGAAAAGATAGTAATTCGGTGAGAGAAGAAAGAAGAAAAGGTGTGAAGGAAGAGGAAATGGAGACGAGCCTATAGTAGTGCTGAGAATTGAAAGCGCATATATCACAGGGCCTGAAGAAGTTTCTACATGATTTCCTTTTCTCTAGAACAATAACTGAGACAGTATTTAAATTCTGCGTGTAATGTGATAACTACTACATATTTTTTTATTGTCCTTTTGGAGAATTCTGAATATTTAATGAAATCATTAAATGGCTATTCATCATTTAATATATTGCACCTAGTAAATCTTATGTTTCTTTTTTGCTAAGGAATAAAGTAAGTATCACAGAGTCATGACTCTCAGGTGATTGTTTGTCTCCAGGGAGTTTTCAATCTTTCACAGAAAAAAAATTAACTCTTCCTTTTGTTATATAGTTATCGTGACAGGCATAGTAACCCACCATTTAAACATTCCTTTTTTTTTTTTCTTTCTCTGAATTCTTTGCCTCTTCCAACTTTGCCACATCCGTTCTACTTCCTTCTTTCCATGGCCAATTCTCGATCTCACACTTCCCAATAAGTTGTGTCACGAGAAGAAAGAACTCACAGCGGAGCCACCTGTGGCCTCTCAATTGCTCATGTTCTAGAAAGCCAACTCTTGAAAAAGATGTCAGGAGTAGCTGGTTGAATTTCAGCAAGAAAGTTAAGAATGTTCAGTTTGACTTAAAGGCAATAAGACTCTTAACAAAATTAGTGGTTACACTAATCTAGCTTTCTTTCCACAACTCAGAAGTCATTCAGAATAATCAGACAGTACATTTTTTTAAGTTTTTAAAACGGTTAGGTGAATCAAACAATAGCAGTAGTCAAATAGTGACTCATGAAAATTACTTCACTTAGAGGTCACTGCCATTTGAAGAATGATGGAAGTTTTCCAAGGAACATTTTTTTTTAATTTCTCCACAATGGAAGATAATACATCATGAGAAATATGGCTCCAAATATACTTCCTCTGATGCAGATAAATTAACTAAAGCAAAATGGCAGCTGTGAAGTATTTTTATCAGTTCCACAACCCATCCTTCAACATTCTTAGAGAGATTATAGAAAGAAATATGAGAGAAAAAAAATGTTAGATGCAAGTAAGGGAAAGGCTGGAATTTTTAGGTTGGAATTTTCTTCTTTCTAGAAGAGCAGAAAATAAAGTCCTTATCAAAATTGCTTTTATGGGCTGTGGATAAATTATCCTTTCTAGTTTGGGAAAACAAGCATTATAGAGGGAAAAGTGGCATCTTTTCCCCATCTCCATATCACTGAACAACAACTTTGTATTCTAATCATATTAGTTCTTTTATATTCTTACCTAGTGTTTAAGCAGTTACTGGAACAACTTCCTTCATTCTGTCCTTCCTGTGTCTGTCCACATGTCCTGTATGTTGTCTTCAAACTATAGGCCTTCATCATATGTGAACTGATCTGATATCTAGTTTTGATTTCCTTGAAATTACCAACATAAATGACTGCATACCCCAGGTTTTCTAATCTACTACATCAAATTAGGAAAGCAAAGTCTTAAAGTAACTGTGACTATCAAGACAGCCCTGAGTCTACTTTAAAAAAATTGGTTTTAGCCAATAAGAGAAATGCATTAGAGCATTCAGAGTATCAGAAATGGACCTTTTATCTTAGAGCAAATGAGTCCTCTATGGAAACAAAAGAATGTGACTAGAGCCACTGGGAGGACAAATCCCAAAGTGGCAATTAATGCCCTTGGAGGAGTAGAGCAGTTCTTCAGGAATGGTCTCAACATGATACCACACTGTGGTAGATGGTAAGGACTCTATAATATAGCTTTCACTGAGAAAATTGTTTTGAACTGTGTTTACAGGGAAGAGAATGGGGTATCTCGAGTTACTTGAATTTTTTCCCCAATTTCTTATTATGCTATAAGTCAAATTTGAGAAATGACTTGCCAGAGAGTTTAAGAAAACATAAAAACTAAATTCTCTCTCTATATATATATACATATATAATATGTACTGTATAATATATATGTATGCATATGTAATATACATACACATTATATATATATGTCTTATTAATTTAATCCCTTTCATTGCATTTGTCTGATATCTCTAAAATTAAAGCCCAAGTTCAGGCCTGAGAAAGTGTTGAAATTATCTTTTATCTCCAAAAACTTTCATAAAAACTATTTAATATTTCCAAAACATATGTATCAATTATTTTCCTTGATGTCTTGTAAAAAGCTTTGCCAAAATATACATATAAGTAAAATTAGATGTGATTGTTAGTCTACATTCACTAATCTACTAATCTGCTTGTTGGTTTAAAAGCAAAGAAACATGAGTTTATAAATGAACTTTTTTTTTTTGAGACAGTCTCTGTCACCCTCAGTAGAGTACTATGATGTCACAGTTCAGAGCAACCTTGAACTCTTAGGCTCAAGTGATCCTCTTGCCTCAGGCTCCCATGGAGCTGAGACTGAAGGTAACTGCCACAATGCCCGGCTGTTTTTAGAGACAGTGTCTCGCTCTTGTTCAGGTCGGTCTCAAACTTTTGAACTCAAGGAATCCACCCACTTCAGGCTCCCAGAGTGCTAGGATTACAGTTGTGAGCCACTGCAACTGGCCTGATTTTTTTTTTTAATAATTCAATTTCTTTCTTTAGTGAATTTTTTCATTCATTTCCTGCTTTGTTTTTATGGGGTTTTTTGGTTGGGTTTCTATTTTCTTTTGTATTTCACTGAGCTCCCTTATAATTCATACTTGAAATTCTTTATCTGTCATTTCAATATTCTCATTTTGGTTGGCTTCCATTGCTACAGAGTTATCATTTTCTTTGGGGGATCTCCTTTCTTTCTTATTTTTCATGTTTCCAGAGTTCTTTCTCTGATTTTTTCATCTGGAATAACTTTTGCTTCTTATTTTTGGATTTTCTTTTTATTAAATAATGTCATGCACAGTTTAATCTCTGAAATAGGTAGTTGGTGCTTGTGAGTGAGACTCAACCACACCCTGTATTATTGAGGCAGTAAATGCTATAAAGGGCATGCAGGTTGACTGCCCTGTCAGTAGGTGGCACCTGCTGGAAGGAATAGCTGCAATTTTGACTTGGAGGACCTATGACTGGCTCTAATATCTCAGGAGGAGCACTAAAATTCCCCAGGGGGGCCCTGGAACTCAGGTGAGTCCTTGTTCTCTGCCACAGGTGACGTTGGGAGTGAATGCACCTGGTAAGGGCTGGGTTGGGTGAGCTTCCCCTCAGGCTCCACCAAAGCTGGCTAGATATCTGCTTCAGCAGAGGTCAAAGGTCTGCTCCCAGCTCCTAGGCCAAGCTGCCAGGGAGGGGCTGGACTGGCCTCACTCAACCGAAAGTCCGCTTGTGGAGGTGGGGCCATCTGAGTTTCACAGTCTAGAACTCTGGAGCAGACCTTGCTCTTCCCTTCCCTTCCCTGCTCTGTGATTTTTATTTGCCCTCTGCAGACAGGCAGCATCTCAAGCTAGGTGGGCTCTCCCATGCTTGTGATGTGGGCCCAGGGGTTCCCTGCCCAGGATCCTGGCCTGAGCTGAGAGTGCAGCCTTCCTGAGGGGGAGGGATGCCCCACAAGCACACTGCAACTAGGACCCATACTGCACTTTGCCCCTCACCCACATCTGCTCATGCACACACCCTTGCCTCCCAAGTCTAATTCACAAACCTCCCTCTCTGTGCCCCTGAACAATGCCATCAAGACCTATGGGTATAAGATATGGCCAGCAGGCCTGGCCCTAGATCCTTGAAGATCAATCCCTGACCATGCCAGGGAGAAGTATGCTGGTCCCCAGTTGCCTACGGTGTGCGCAAACAGGTTCAATGTTCCCCTGTTTGGGGATGTGCCCTGCTCTGATGAAGCCCAGGGGCAAGCAGCACCTGGGAGGATGCCTGGGCAGGGAGCTCACAGTCCAAGATAGGACTAGGACCCCTAGAGGAAAGGTCTCAGCCCCACTCCCTTTGGAAGCCCCAGTGTGGTGGCTCAATTTTCTCTCTCAGCAGCCATGAGAGGGGGGAGAAAAAGATTCTGGAAAGATTTGATTCCCTTTCTGTGGCAGCTCCAGTGTGGTGGATGCAACAACAGAGGGGAAAAGCAGTTCCTGCAAGCCCTGGCCCAATGAGCTCTCGGCAGCCATGGGTGGGAAAGGAGAAAAGGAGGAAAAGAGTCTGAATGGAAGAAGGCTAGCACTCTGGCCACCCTTTTCCCTCTCTCCAGAAGGCAGTACATCCTAAATGTCTAAGTTCTGGGGTCATGCAGATCACCTATGCTCTGACAGTCTGGGCTAGAGTTGGGAAATGTTTGCATGGAAATGAAGGAGACAAAACCTGAAAGGCTGAAGACCCTTGGAGAAGAAAAAGGTATATGGTTGGTAGAGGGTGGGGAAATAATATAGCACCTGCCATCCTGGCTGGGGTCTGTGGTGATGGGACATGACCCCAAGCATGGCAGCAGCTTTGGGGCTTGTGAGGAAAGAAGAGCTCTCCAGCAGCTGGGGAGCTCACTGACTGCCAGAGATATAGAGGAGAGAGAAGTAGACTGCTCCACCAGCCCTTCTTGCTGGGCTCTAGCCTCTTAGGGGTTGATCTCTGCCTATGTCTTGCTCCTTCGGGTTCTGCTCTGCAACTTTTTCCTGTGGAATCTGATAGGTCTGGCACTTTTCCCTTGGAATTATATCCAATCCATGTTTGTTTGGTTTTTTTCTTTTTTTTTTGAGACAGAGCCTCAAGCTATCCCCCTGGGTAGAGTGCTTTGGCTTCACAGCTCACAGCAACCCCCAACTCATGGGCTCATGCAAGTCTCCTGCCTCAGCCTCCCAAGTAGCTGGGACCGCAGGCACCTGCCACAACGCCTGGCCGTTTTTTGGTTGCAGCCATCATTGTTGTTTGGCGGGTCTGGCCTGGATTCAAACCACCTTAGGTGTATGTGGCTGGCACCTTAGCCACCCGAGCCACAGGCACCGAGCCATGTTTTTTTCTTTTTCATCTAAAACTTTTCCTTTTTTCTGGGGATGATCTGACAGCTGGTGTCTCTGTTCTGCCATCTTGTCTCCCCCACTGATTCTCATTCTCATCTCCTGTAGTACATTGCATGCAGTGATGTGATCTCTTAGTAAATCAGACACTACAGGGGAAAAAAATCTCTTCAACTATGTTTCCAAACCATGTGTCTCTCCTATTCTGCCACAAGGTAGATGATAGATAGATATATAACAGAGATAGGTAAATAAGAAGGTAAACGAAAGGAAGGAAGAGAGGGAGGGAGGGAAGGAGGTAAGAAGGAAGTAAGGAAAATTAGCCAGACATGGCAAGCACTTGTAGTCCCAGCTATTCAGGAGGCTGACGCAGGAGGATCGCTTGAGCCCAGGAGTTTGAGGTTGCTGTGAGCTAGGCTAATGCCACAACACTGTAGCCTGGGCAACAGAGTGAGACTGTGTCTCAGAAGAACAAAAACTCAGTGGTTAGGGCACTGGCCACATACACTGAGGCAGGAGGGTTCGAACCCAGCCTGGGCCAGCTAAACAGCAATGACAACTGCTGCAAGCACTCCCAGCTCGTTCCCCCGCCCTCTACCATTCCTCCGCCCTCTCTCCTAGCCCATTCCCCCGCCCTATGGGCTCTCCCAGCCCGTTCCCTTGCCCCCCAGAGTCGAAGCTCGGGAAGTCCCAAGTTTCACAAAAACCCCCAAGTTTTCAGTGGATGAACAATGGCAGAAATCCACCAAGGCTGTATTAATCATGGTTACATAACTATAACCATTGTGATTTAAGATATATCCATTGTCAACCAAGGCTATATTAATCATTGTTACATAACTGTAACCATTACTGTATCCATGACTAACCAAGCTATAACCCTGCCAACTCAACGTTCCTTGTACCCCCTGCTTGCTTAAGCTACATAGAATCCATTGACAACCAAGCTGTAACCCTTCACAACCAGCCACGTTTCACTTTTGTAGTATGCTTGCACAAAGATTATATAAGGCAACTTACCCTCTATTGGGATGGACTGACTCAGAGGAGCAGTCCCCTGAGCAGATTCAATAAATCTCTAATTGAATTGCACATGGGCGGGGGGGGGTTCAAGTCTATATTTTCAGGTCCAGGGGTACAACACAACTGCAACAAAAAAATAGCTGGGTGTTGTGGCGGGTGCCTGCAGTTCCAGCTACTTGGGAGACTGAGGCAAGAGAGTCACTTAAGCCCAAGAGCCTGAGGTTGCTGTGAGCTGTCATGCCATGGCACTCTGCCAAGGGCCACATCTTGAGACTCTGTCTCAAAAAAAAAAAAAAAAAAAGAACAAAAACGTCACAATAACTGGAGAATTAAAAGTTAAAATAAAAGTCTATATTTGTGGATAACATAATCACATACGTGGAAAATTCTAAGTTCCTGAATGTATTACTATTACTTGATCTGCTCTACTTGTATTCTTTATCTCTGTGGAATTTGTTTTCCTCTCTCTTTGTCTTATTTCTCTCTTTTTTGTGTGTGAGTCTATGATTTTTATAAAAGTAAAATCCAGAAAAAAAAAACCTAAAAAGGGTAAAAGCATTTATATTTTCCATGAGGAATTGCATTTCAGGGTAACCAAATAGCCTCAGTCGATGAGAGAAAGCTGTACAATTTATAGAACCATGCCAGCAGCACATATAAAAATGACAATTTGAGAAGCATACCATTGGGAACCCTGGAGCAAGGGTTACCGACTGGAATGACACCATTGGTTGAATAGTTGGTGGGGTGCTGGACATTGCACAGAGCAAAACCATGGTGGGCAGATGACACACTGGCACCAGGGGAAGGGTGAAAGCGTGTAATAAAGACATCATCATCCAAATGGGCGATTCACTGTGTGGCCACCAGATGCCGTGAGCTTCTTTCTGTTGTGAGACCATGTGAAATACATATTATCCTTTCTGGTTTTTTGTTTTGTTTTGTTTTTTAGCATATCCATTACTTTATTTTTTTTTACTAAATGATAGCTGTGTACATTAATGCAAACACGGGGTACAGTGTAGTGTTCTCATATACAATTTGAAATACTTTCATCAAGCTGGTTAACATAGACTTTATGTCATTTACATAGTCATTTTGTCAAAACATTTATACTCTAGTTCTAGAAAAGTTCACTTGTACCCTTGTTAGACAGACCGTATAGGTGATCTTTCCAGTCACCCTCCCACCACCCAGCCGCCCTTCTCCCCTCCCCTTCCCCACCCCCTCCCCGTATTCTTAGGCTAGAATTAAGTTGTAGCTTTCATTTGAGAGCTATAAATTAGTTTCGTAAAAGGGCTGTGTACATTGGATACTTTTTCTTCCATTTCTTTGTCTTATTTCTCACCAGTCATGAAACACTAGAGTGGAGTCCCATGTCCTTGAACTCTCACATGTTAACCAAGTCTTATGTATTATAATTTTTACTAAATAATTGGGGCCACATTCTGAGATCACACATTTCACACAATGTGAGAACAGAGATTTCTCCTTCCTCCATGGAAATCTTACTTCCATTTAATACCTCATGTATCAGTCCAACTTCTCACCATCTATATGGCTCCTCCTTCTTTTCCAGTTTATTGAAATAAAATTTACATATACTAAAATCTACACATTTAAAGTATAGAGTTCAATGAGTTTTTCATATTTTCTTCTATTATATTTTTATTAGACATTGAATATCAATTTAATAAAAGAAAGAAAAAATGTACAATTATTATAATAGTCTTTTACATTGTAATAGCACTATACATCAGGTAAAGCACATCAATATATTTTGTTTCATTAGAGTTTTGGTCATTACAGAAATCCTAAAAGCTTTGTTGACTATTAGTCTCTGGAAAGAAAAGGAAAAGAAAATATAAACACTATTTGCATATTAAAGATGAGAAATTAAGTAGCTTGTCCAAATGCACACATGAATAAATGGCAGATTTGAGTCTCATAGCCAGATCTCTTAATTTCAATTGTAAGAGCAGTTCAATAAATTTTGACAAATTTAGGCACTGTTGCTCTGTAGTTAGGGCACCAGCCACGTACACCAGGAGTGGTGGGTAAGAACCCAGCCTAGGGCTGCTAAACAAACAAATAACAACAACAAAAATAGGCAGGCATTGTAGGGGTACCTTAGTCGCAGTTACTAGGGAGGCAGAGAATCACTTGAACCCAAGAGTTTGAGGTTGCTGTGAGCTGTGACGCCACAGCACTGTACTGAGGGTGACAAAGTGAGACGCTGTCTCAAAAAAATATTTTTCTTTTGACAAAAGTTTAATTGTACAAATAACCACATTTCTACTACTCCTGAAAGAATTTAGTGTTCTTTTGCAATCAATTCTGTTTCCACTCATAGCCTCAGGCAACCATTGATTTACTGTTAGGGTAGTTTCTCGTTTATAGAATTTCATATAATTGCAATGACAGAGTTTGTAATCTCTGGGTCTGGCTTCTTTTCCTAAAGTCTTTTGCAATTTATTATGTTACTGCATGTATTCATTACAACTTTCTTCTTTATTGCTGGTTAAAATTCCATTGTATGAATATGCTGTAATTTGTCCACTTATCTGTGTTGTTCTTTTGGGTATATTTACAGTTTTAGATTATTATGAATAGTCCTGCTATGAAAATTTGTATACAAGTGTTTATGTGGATGGGTGTTTTAACTTGAGTAAATGCTTACGAATAGGATTGAGGAATCATATACTTAATATATGTTTACTATTGTGAGTGACTACCAAAAATGTTTTCAACGTGGCTGTTGATTTTCACTTCAAACAGCAGTGCATAAGAGTTTGCATCACCCCCCATTCTCTCTAATACTTGATATTGTCGATTGTACTTTTAGCCTCTCAAGTGGGATTATACTTATATTTCATTCTGGCTATAATTTGCATTAAGGACTATTGATGTTGATTTTTCTTTGTGAGCTTTTTATGTACTTCCTAAATCTTAGTAGTAGTAGTTTCTGTTCAAACACATTATTTTACCCTTTATTATTATTTTTTTAATTGGATTTAGCTCTGTTGTAGGCTGGAGTGGCACAGTGGCATGATTTTATCAAAGCAGCCTCCAAATTTAGGTTTGAAGTGATCTTCCCATGCAACCTCCAGAGTAGCTGAAACTGCAGGCATGCTCCACCCTGGCTAGCTAATTTTTGAATTTTTGTAGAGAGAGGGTCTTGCTTTGTTGCACAGGCTGTTCTTGAATTCACAGCTTCTAGCTATACCCTCTGCCTTAGCTTCTCACAGTGCTGAGATTACAGGCATGAGCCACCAGGCCTGGCTACTTGACACAATTTTTAATTGGGTCTTTTGTCTTCTTGTTGAGTTTTAAGTATTTTGTATGCATTATGGACTCAAGTCCTTGGTCAAATAAATGTTTTGAATTTTTTTCCAGTCTGTGGATTGTCTTTTATTGTTAAAATACTGCAGTATCTTTCAAAGAGCAAATTTATAACTTTAATGAGATACAACGTGTCATTTCCACACATACAAAAAAAGGCCTGGTGTCATTTTGATTAGGATTGCCCTGAATTTGTAGATCAATTTGAGAACTATCAACTTGGCAGCACTGACTGTTCTGGTCCAGGGGCATGATACATGTCTCCATTTATTTACATCTTTTTTTCTCTTGGAAGCATTTAAACTTTTTATTGTGCAGATAAAATCCTGCACATGGTTTTTTTTCTGAGTTTTATATTTCATTGAATAAGATTGGGATCAATTACATACTAGGTCTTAAAATGGATGGAAAACTACAAATAGTACCTGGATTACAGAGAGAAAGGTTCTTAGTTTCTAAGATGCAACTTTAAAATGAAGTGCCTTTAGACCACTATCCTCGTATATAAACTGACTAGTTTCAGTTATGGGTTTTCCATGTTAGAGCAGGATATGCAAAGTAGATATATTTTAAGTGGTAATGGTCAGAGTGATACATGAAACAAAACACTCAGTGACTATAATTTAAAAATATCATATATGTTTATTTTTATAATGTCATTACTAATGGTAAATATTCATATTAATTTAAAATAATTTTCCAATCCAATTTTTCTGCTACCCACATACTCCCTAGCTCTTATTTATTTTGAGTGGGAAAGAGGTTAGTGGATTATTTGTCCTAGTTTTAAAAGAGAAAAAAATATAAATATGATCTCACCAGATGATTTTATTACCTATTCTAGGTTCAATAAAATAATTGAGGTGTTTTTGTTTATTTTTGTTCATAAGTGTTTTGAGTGTGATTTCTTGAAGCAATCTCCAGGATGAAGTCCAGGCTTCCTCTTGCACATCTCACAGTAGAAAATGAGCTCTCTCCTTCTCATTAGTTCTGCTGCAAATCATGCAGTCTTTTGTTGATTTTGTTCATTTTGTATTATAAAATTCACTTTGTCATTTACCCTTTCCTCAGTGTCAGAGGATAATTTTTCCCTCTTTCTTGAGTTTCTTTCCTCACATTGCTCATAATCTGAGGGATGAGATTTCTCCTGTAAGTAATATGTGCGTGCACTTTTTCTCCAGCAGAGTGAACAAATGCAAAAAGAAAAAGAAAAAAAGAAAAGTTGGACATTTTCCAACATAGGATTGGAAAGGGTTCCAAAAAGTGAAATAAAGTAACAAGTACCAATTAATGGTTCTTATTAATAATTTGTTAAGGTAACTTATTAAGACATCCTTTGGGTGAATCAATTTGTTTTGGAGCTATGTGCTTCAGCTATTAGATGGTCTATTATTAATTCACCTAATTGTTCCCAGTTTATGTATTCTCATTGCTTAGTCATCTATAAATCACGATCTTAGAAGTTATTCCTACTATCTATATACTTCCAACTACCATGAAAAAGTAGAGGGCGATGAGAAGCCTACCTCTACTGTGTACTTGAAAGTCTTTCCTCAGCTATGATTATTAATATTATTATCTATCTCTAACAGTAGTAAACTTAAAAATATGGATAAATTTTTCTTTCAATGTTAAAAACTAATGATAATTGGAAAACAGTATGAATGTTCCTCAAAAATTTAAGAATGGAACTATGGCATGATCCAGCAATCCCACCGGGTTGTACCTCAAAGAGACAACTGTACTCCCATGTTCATTTCAGCATTATTCACAATAGCTAATACTATTACCTATGAGGTAAGGAAATAACCTAAGTGTCCATTGACGGAGGAATAGATTAAAAGCATGTGATCACACAGACATACACAATAGAATATTATAATCTTGCTGTTTGTTGCAGGATAGATGAACCTGGAGTACATTGTGCTAAGTGAAATAAGCTAGACATGGAAAGAAAAATACTGCATGATGTCACTTAATAAGTGGAATCTTAAAAAGTTGAACTAGTAGAAGCAGAGAACAAAATGGTTCTTGCCCTGGGCTACCCCAGAGGTGGAAAGAAGAGATGATACAAACTTTCAGTTACAACAGGAATAAGTTCTGGAGATCTAATGTAGATCGTGGTGACTATAGTTAATTATACTGTACTATATACTTGAAAATTTCTCAGAAATTAGATATTAAGTGTCTTCACACAGCTTACCCACACACACATAGAAATGGTAACTATCTGAAATAATGGATGTGTTAATTTGCTTGTGGCAATTATTTTCACAATTTGGATTAATGTGTACATATACGTACATCATTACATTGTGCACTTAGAATGTATACAGTTTTATTGTGAATTATACCTCAATAAAGCTTGAAAAAAAATAAAAGTAAAGAAAGTTTTAAAACTAATGCTATTCAGCCAAAAGAAATGATGTAAAAGAGGAGTTCTAATGTATCTTCAATATGTCACTAACTAAGCCAACTAAAGTAAGTTAAACGTATTCTGTTTTGTTTATCTTCATGGCATCATCTTCCTACAGAAGTTATCAAATGAAATTTATTTTCAGGGTTGATGGCCAATTTCCTTGCTTTTTTTATTTTTAGAAGGTGAAAGATTGATTTGATCTGAAAAAAATCAGAATATATTGGTTTTGCTATTTAAAAGCTACCTTGCTGAGCGCCTATAATTCTAGCACTTTGGCAGCCCGAAGCTGGTGGAGTACCTGAGCTCACAACTTTAAGACCATCCTGACCCAGAGTGAGACTTCATCTCTAAAAATAGCCCAGCATTGTGACAGTCACCTGTACTCCCACCTACTTGGGAGGCTGAGACAAGAGAAGCACTTCAAAACCAGATTCTGAGGTTTCTGTGAGCTAAGATGCCACAGCACTCTAACAAAGTGAGACTCTGTCTCAATAAAAACAAAAAAATAAAAGCTACTTTGATTTATTGGCCTTATGCCCAGTGACAAATTAAGTCATGTACAACTACTTCATCTTTTATCTTACGTTCCCATTTTTCCCACAAGAGGGTGAGTTCTGTCAGACAAAAAATGTGTGATACTCATGTATGTTACCAAGAATCCCACAATCAGGGACAGAGTAGACAATAAGATTTAGCTAGTGAAGGGAATGAAGAGTAAGTTGATGAATAAATGGACAGGTAAACGAATAAATAATTTTTTTTTTTTTTGAGTCGGAGCCTCAAGCTGTCCCCCTGGGTAGAGTGCTGTGGCATCACGCTCACAGCAACCTCCAACTCCTGGGCTCAAGCGAGTCTCCTGCCTCAGCCTCCCAAGTAGCTGGGACTACAGGCGCCCGCCACAACGCCTGGCCATTTTTTGGTTGCAGCCATCATTGTTGTTTGGCGGGCCCGGGCTGGGGATTCGAACCCACCACCTTAGGTGTATGTGGCTGGCGCCTTAGCTGCTTGAGCCACAGGCGCCGAGCCACGAATAAATAATTTTAAACAGATATTTGTTCCTACTATTCAATGTAACCAAGTATATAAATCTATAGGATAAGTTACACACATAGTGTTTTTAAAAAATGTGCTTCAGCCAATTAATAGTACTATGCATTTTTACTATGTAATAAATAATGCTATTCATCACATCATATTTACCATTTGCCTTTGCTGTGACACTTTTAGCTTGATTTAAGGCCTGTTCAATAAAAAAGAATCCATTAGCCTATGCTTTTAATATCGCCCCCCTTTATGTATATTATATTGATAATCAGTTCATAACATAGCTTATCAATTGTTAGAAACATTTCAAATATTTTAAAAATAGTCTCAATATTATTCACATACACATGCCCACATACTTATAGACACACTTGTGTTGAAACCACAGTCCATAATTCCTAACAAAATACAGAATTTTTAAGGACTAACTTTTTTAATCAAAAAGTTTATTGACTATTCAAGATATTTCAGAATTAAACAATAAAAAGAACAACAAATTTGTGGCTGAGCTACTCTATGTTAAGTAAGTTGCAGAGTAAAAGTAAATCCATGGGCGGTGCCTGTGGCTCAGGGAGTAGGGCACTGGCCTCATATACTGAGGGTGGCAGGTTCAAACCCAGCCCCAGCCAAATTGCAACAACAATAACAAAAAAATATGTAAATTACAAGGAAGCAGGGAAACTGCCCTCAAATATGGACAAGACCCTCTGAAAAACATTTGCAAGGCACTTGATTACTCTGTCACATCTTCCACTCCCACCCTATTAGTCTCTTCACTGCCCCTCTTACATCTTTGTTTCGGAGAGTGTAGATTAGAGGGTTGAGACTAGGCGTGACAACAGTATAAAAGAGAGCAATGAATTTGCCTTGATCTTGAAATTTTCCTGATGGTGGCTGGAGATATATGCATATGACTGGAATGAAAAAGAGAGAGACAACCATAAGATGGGCTCCACACGTGGCAAAAACTTTCTGAAGGCCAGTGGTTGACGGCATCCTTAGTACAGTCCGGGCAATGGCACCATAAGAAGTGAGAATGAGGATGAGAGGTATGAGAACAAAAATGGAGCTCATCACCATGAGGGTCAGCTCATTAGCACGGGTATCAACACACGATAGTCGCAGCAGTGCAGGAACTTCACAGAAGAAGTGATCCACTTGGCGATGTCCACACAGGGGTACCCAGAAGGTAAAGGATGAATGAAGTGCTGAAATAGTGAAGCCGCTTACCCAAGAAGCCACAGCCAACAGGTGGCAGACACGAGGGTGCATGAGGGCAGTGTAATGCAAGGGTCTACATACAGCTGCATAACGGTCATAGGACATCACCACCAGGAGGACACACTCTGTGATTCCCAGAGCAAGGACAAAGTAAAGTTGAATCATGCAACCAGCATAAGAGATGGTTTTGTCAGGGCCCCAGAGGTTGACCAGCAATTGAGGGATAGAGCTGGTGGTGTAGCAGAGGTCCAGAAAAGAGAGGTTTGAGAGGAAGAAGTACATGGGAGTGTGGAGATGGGAGTCCACGTATGACAGGATGATGATGAACAGGTTGCCTATCAGCGTCATCAAGTAGAATATCAAGATCGCCACAAAGAGAACTACTTCCAGATGAGGCCAATCAGAAAAACCCAGTAGAAAAAAAAAGTCTTCAGAACTTGCATTATTTTTCATCATTTTTTCTGCTGTACTTGAAGAATCAATTACATAAACTCAAAGGCTTCCCATGCATTGTCAAACATTTGCAAACAGATTCAGGGAAAATGTGTTCCACTTATGCCACAAGGCAGTAGAATTTTTAGTTTTCTTTTTATGTTTCCTTCAGATATTTGCCCTGTTACAGATACAATCAATAACTTCTCAAGTGATTGACCTCTTTTTATACATTCCTATGTTAGCTTTGGATAAACAAAAACTAAGATATTTCATAACCAGAAAGGCAATTTTCATTTAAAATACTTTTTTTTATAAAAAACCTTAAATTTATTCCTTTTTTCCTGCATTTTCAGGCTATTTTCAATTTTGCAGTAACAGAGAAAGAAATAAACTGCAATCTTAATCCTACATAATCTTACAGTGGTGTAGATAAGTTTCCCACATAATAAAAAGCAATACAGTAGTAATTTTATTTTTCATTTTTATGTAGGTATGTATATATTTTGATTTTTTAGAGGCAGTGTCTCACTCTGTCTTCCAGCCTCAGAGTGGTGCAATTATAGTTCACTGCAGCCTCAAACCCCTGTCAAGCAATCCTCTCATCTCGGCCTGTTAAAGTCCTGGGATTACAGGTGTAGGCCACCATGCCTGGCCAGTAGTAACTTAAATGTTAATATCAGCCAAAAATATTACTTGAATATGATTATAGAAAGAATAAAATGTTAGTTTATGTGTGCTAGTAGCTTATTTCTAGATAAAAATAACATGCAAATGTAAGTATAAATAACACATGAACATGCACACACCCCCAACTCATAATACTCACAAAATGAATAAGGCTGATTAGCAAAGAAATAAAGTAGATTAGAGAAATCAGTGATGAAATGTTTTCAAAAGTAAGTGAGAATATATTGGAAGACAAAAAAAAGAATTAGAGAATCTAAGAAAAATGTAGGAAGGGGAAAAATCTATGAGGGTATTTGAATGAAGAAAAGAGGAAAGGAACTCTAATTGTGATACTTGAAATTGAAAAAATATATATCACAGGGCTCTAAGAACTGGAAAACTGGGATTTTTGAACATAGTTTCTACAAACGTCATATGATTTAAGATAATAACATATAGAATTTAAATTCTGAGTCATAGTTTATAACTTACATGTTTTTAGTTTTCTATAATTTATAATGGAGCTTCTGAATAAACATTAATATTAATAGATAATTAAAGATATGGGAACGTTGTATAAACTCCAATGACAAATTTGTCTTGTAGTCATGCTTTTGTTAAAAATAAACTCTGGCTCGGCACCCATAGCACATTGGTTACGGCACCAGCCACACACACTGAGGGTGGTGGGTTTGAACCTGGCCCAACCCAGCTAAACAACAATAATGACTGCAACCAAAAATAGCCAGGTGTTGTGGCAGGCACCTGTAGTCCCAGCTACTTGGGAGGCTGAGGCAAGAAAATCACTTAAGCCCAAGAATTTGAGGTTGCTGTGAGCTGTGTCACCATGGCACTCTACCAAGGGCAACATAGTGAGACTGTCTCAAAATAAATAAATAAATAAGAAATTGAAATTTGCACAGATAGTTTGATTTTCAATTACCTATTTTCTCTTGTGCATTATAAATCTTTCACGGGAAAGATATATGATGCAGTTTTTCGTATGATCCAGTTTTTGCTATGAGACATAAAAACTCACTCATTCAAACATTCCTAAATTGCTTTGCTGTGCCCCTTCTGCTCTTTTCCTGCCACAGCCAACGCTCCCTCTCATACTCTTGATAGAATAAGGCAAAAGACAAATTCAACCACAACAGACTCACCTTCAGTCTATTGAAGAACATTTAAAGGCTGAAATACTATGATATGTACCCTTGAAAAAGGTGTAAGGAGTGTCTAATTAGTTGAATTACAGCTAGAGATCTAGGAACACTGATCTTGGGCCAAACCAGTGAGACTGATTCAGGCAGGAATAAACACCTCTGCATATTCTTGGTAATATAAATGATCATTAACCTTTTGAGAGGTAATGGAAAAATTCCAAGGAATTTTTTTTAATTTCCCTAAAATGAGAAGTAATACAAGCACATATCCATGAGATACTTGAACTTAAGTACTATGGATGCTTTCTGTGATGCAGACATTATTTTCTTCCCATAATGCAGCTGCCTGAATTCCTTATTACATTAATTTAAAGAAAGTGGAAGATGTCATATTTCTTTTATTTGTTGTATGACCAGTCTTTCAGCATTCTTCTAAAGATGAAAAGAGGGATCAGAGATATAGGACTAAAAAAATAGGGAACTAATTAGAAAAAAAATTGGAGTTTTGATCTTCTACTTGGTGGAAAAGAACAAAATGGGGACCCTATCAAATGTAGCTTTTATGAGCCATGGAATAGAATATTTTCTCTCTTCTTTTAAATCAAACACTATGGGGAAAATGGACAGCTTAGCACTCTCTTCTTGTCCCATTATTACTAGCAGAGATTTTTCTAATTTTTTTCATATTCATTCCTTTTTAATATATTTGGTTTTTTACTTTAACTTTTAATTGTTGAATAATAATTGTATATATGTATAGGGTACAATGGAATGTTTTGATACACATATACATTGCGGAATCATTACATTAAGCTAATTAACACATTCATCACCTCACAGATCTTTTTTTGTAGTAAAAACATTTACGAACTACTCTTTTAGCAATTTTGAAATATAGAAGCTCTCTATCTAGTTCTTAAGCTGTGCTCTATCAACTTTCTTCAGTACTGACCTTCTTGGGTTTGTCCATGTTTCCTGTTGTTCTCTTCCTGGTCTATGACCTGATGTATAAACTGATGTGAGGCTCTCTGATTGTCATGCAACCTTGAAACATCAACCTAATTGTCTCCTTAGACTGTTTTTACCAATGTACTAAATATAACTGTGGAGAACAGAATCTGAAAATAACTGTGCACATCATTGCTACAGAAGAAAGAGCCTGAGTTTGTACAGGAGAGCTACCTTTTAACAAAATGCAGAACACTTCAGGGCATTCAAGGTATCCAGGGATGGACCCCTTATCCCAAAGCAAATGGAAACTTTATGAAAACACAAAGAATAATGGGATTTTCTTTCCTTGGCTGGCACTCTCGGGAGGATAACTCCCAAAGTTGCAATTAATGCCCCTCAAGGAGTTGTCCATGGTGTGATGTTCACAACACAAAATGCTTCACAGAAATACTCCAGCATGATTGTAGTCTTAATGAGCTGAAAATGAATTTATCTGGTGAATTTATCTTTTCCAACACAGAAATGGCACTGTGAGATATTTACAGTAAAGGGAATGGATTCTACTGACTCATGTGATTTTTACCCCAGTTTCTCATGGGGCTAAGGCCAAATTTACAAAGCAATGGGTCAAAAGTAGGAGAGGTTTGAGACCCAGTCAACAGAAAAACTGAAATAAAGACTAAAACATGTCTTTTCCTTATCAACAGGGTCCTCTTTGAAAGGTGCTTTAGATATTCTATACCTTTTATGCTTTCTTTTTTTTTAATTTCATATTAATATGAGGATCCGATTAGGTTACAGTGTTTGCATTTGTTAGGTAAGATCCCCGTTGTAGTTGTGTCCTGCCCCCAGCAGGCCTGCCATATACCCTTATATCATGCCCTTTAGGTAGAAGCACACCAATCTCCCTTCCCCCTCCCCCTCAACGTTAATTAAATCAAGTTTTTCTCTTGTGTGAGCATGCATTACTTCATCTACTGGCTTCAAATTAGTATTGAGTACATTGGATACTTGCTTTTCCATTTTTGTGATACTTTACTAAAGAGAATGTTCTCCAACTCTATCCAGATTAATACAAAAGATGTAAAGTCTCCATTTTATGGTCTACCAGTATTCCATGCTATACATAAACCACAGTTTATTATTAATCCATTCATGGGTTGATAGGCACTTGGGTTGTTTTCCACATCTTGGCAATTGTAAATTGAGCTGTGATAAATAATCTAGTCTCAATGTCCTTATGATAAAATAATTTTTTTTTCTTCTGGATAGGTACCTAGCAATGGAACTGCAGGATCAAATGGAAGGGTTATATTTAATTTTTTGAGGATTCTCCATACTTCTTTCCAAGGAGGCTGTATTAGTTTGCAATCCCACCAACAGTATTTATGCTTTCTTGTCTTTCAAATTCAGTTCCAATTTTATCTCTACAAAGGTTTAGAAAATCATTCCATCTTTTTATTATTTCATTTTTAATTGTAACAGAATAATTGTATGTATTTATGGGATACAATGTAATTTTTGCTATATGGATACAATAGGGAATGATTAAGTCAAGCTAATTAACACCATCACTTCACATACTTATTTTTCTTGGGTCAAAAACTTTTAAAATCTACTTGTTTAGAATTTTTAAGTTTTTAGGTATATTTCAAATATACAGAATAAAAAATGGTGTCCTCTCATTTGTGAGACGCCAACAAGATTTTCCTCATACTGTCTCAAAATTTAAAGGTCACTTTCCCCAGAGGGTGTGCAATGAATCATAAAATGGCCTTTTTTGAGGGTAGGAGAGGAAGGCTTGGGTAGGATACCATATTAAATTATACCATGATAGACATGCAAGACTGTTATGCAATCTAGACATTTTATATACATTTTGATGACTTAGAAAAACAAAGCAATCATTTATGACAAGCCTAAAAAGTTTGATATATTTAACATACTTAAGATTTGTTTTGTGTGGTGGGAATTCTCTAACTGTATCATGTGGGCCTTTTGAGAAGTAACAAATAGAAGACCAGTTTCTGTTAAGTTTGCTGCTGAACATTTCATTCCACCCTAATAAAATACAACCAGGACTGAATAGAGGGGGGATACCTTACTTTAAAACACAAAGGAAAAGTATGTCAGTGCAAAATATGGACTAAACTGCTTTCAGGAAAAAATGGTTTTAAAACTGATACAGGTTGGAAAGGGAATTTTCCTTCGTTGTTTGGAGTACTCCTAACTTAAGGCAGAACTCATCCATTTTAGTTTCTGTAGTTAAAACTTCTTTCTCTGCTTATTTAGTTTTCTCCTCTTTCAACCACTGCTGGATTCATTTGTCATATCTTTGTGCAATGGAATTAATGATAGGATGAAGTAACACACCACCACAACAACCAACTTCTCAAACATCCAGGACAACCAGTTTTCCCCCTGTGGTGGGCCCATTTCACTTTTGTGGTGAAGCTTCTGCCACTGAGCCTCCAGATATTCCTGGAATGGCTTCTGCAGAGATGAACCTATGCTGGGGACAGCATCATTGAAAGCCACCATCTGCTCCACTATGTGCTTGCTGAATGTTATTATAACAAAATTTTCCTGGATATGCATTTTAATTATTGCTTTTCCAATCAGGGCACCAAAGAAGGTCCAAAAAGGTACCAGAAAGTGTCCAGATGTTATTCAAGCCAGATCAAATAGAGAATTTGGAATTGAAACACAGGCCAAATTTCCAAAAATCCAACCTTCTGTGCTAGGTTTTGAACTGCCAATTTGGCCCCGGAGGCAAAATCTTGTGCAGTCTCTGCATGTCCCAGCATCTCTTCAAATTCCTGATACTCTTCATCATTTGGTTCAATACCTGAGAGGTGAGCTGCTCTGGCCATGAAATATGGAGGCAACTCTCTGATTGCTGTACCAATACCCCACATTCAGTCTTCAATCCTTTTGAGACGATACTCCACAAAGAAATGATTCCTTCAATGCCCTCTTCATCTGGACAAATAATCTGATCAGGATAGGGTGGTTCAGGGAAATTAACTGAATTGCATTCATAAGCAGCTGAGACTATATGTGGACCCAGATAAAGCAGAAAGGTATGCAGCCCTATTCCAAGACCAACAGAAGACAAAATTCCTAAGCCTACCCAGCATACAAATGAAATTGTTTCTCTATACATTGCACACACTGTTGACTCGCTCCTTCAACATAATACGTAGCTATAAGCACAGCAAGCAGCAGTAGAAAAGACACCACAATACTTTAATGATGCCATAATTTTGAGGTCCATTCCTTCAAGATTACAAGGATTTCAAGAGAAAAATACTGCAAAGTAATGAGTGGCTGTTGCTATAGGACAATATTCTACCTTTGTTCCCAATCCCTCCTCTTCTTTTAATTCATTGAAGAAGGGTCTATGAAATTTCCATTATGTTGTTCCTTGTTCATTACTACATGTCTCTGGTCACAGTTTTTCCATTTCTCTGTCATTTCATAGATCAGTAATTCTTGAGGAGCTACCTGTTCCGACTTTAGGTTCTCAAGATCCTGGAAGTGGTTACTGACCAACTCTCACACCCCTCACTGGGCTCTGGCCAACCAGAACTCAACATAATGCACTTTAAATTCATCCATTTTGTAAAGACAGCATTTCCTTTTCCTGTAAGGCTGAAGAGTGTTCTGTTGTGTATATATGTCACTTTTTTTTTTTATTCATCCATGGATAGACATTTAGGTCCCTTCTCTATCTTGGCTGTTGTCAATAATACTTCTATGATCATGGCAGCACAGATATGCATCACCTGACTGACACACTCAACTTAACTTTTTTCCTGGTATCTTGGGAGGAATGAACTGGGCACCAAGCAAACAAGACCTATAAATGGCATCTTCCAATATAAACAAGTTTCCAATTAGAGGGACACCTGATCATAAATAGGACAATTAAACATTCATTCTTGTTAGGTTATATAGGTAATTTTAGGAATTTATCCACTTCTTCTAGGTTATACTATTTATTGGTGTTTAATTGTTCATAGTATTCTCATATGATATGATTCATAGTATTCTCATATGTACTTCTACGGTATTATGTGTAATATCTCCTTTCATTTCCAATTTTATGAATTTGAGTCTTCTTTTTTTTTCCTTAATTGGCCTACTAAAGATTTGTCAATTTTTGTTATCTTTTCAAAAATCCAACTCTTAGTTCTATTGATGTTTTTCTATTATTTTTCTACTCTCTATGTCATTCATTTCTGCTCTGATATTTGTTATAGCCTTCCTTCTGTTAATGTTAGGCTTAGTTTATTTTTTTTTCTAGTTTATTAAGGTATAATTTTAGGTGGTTAATTTGAGAGCTTTCTTCTTTTTTAGTAAATGCAATTGTTGCTATAAACTTCTTTCTCTTAGAACTTTTTTACTGCATCCCATAGGTTTTGGTATGTTGCATTTTCATTTTCATTTGCCTTAAGATATTTTTTAATTTCACTTTTGTTTTTTTCTTTGATTCATTATTTGTTCTGGAACATATTTTTTAATTTCCACGTTTGTAAATTTTCCAAATTTCCTCATATTATTAATTTTTGCTTTCACACCATTAGGGTCAGAAAAGATACTAGTGAGGGCTCCAAAATGGTAGATTACAGACTTCTCATCCACTGCTCAGATGTTAAGTTCAGAAAGAGGAGTATTCAGTTGCCTACATTTGGGTGGTTCCACCCAGAAACAACATTGCCAAGGCACAGAGAGGCAACATCAAACAGGAAGAGCAAGGTAAGAAAGGTGAGAGGCCTGCATGGAAAATGGGTGTACGGGAGTGAACCCTACACATGGAATCTCTGGGGTATTAACTCCATAGGACATTCTCTTCCACCCCTAATGGCCCCTTGTTGGTGTGGACAAGGATCAGACCAAAGGCTGAGGGGGGGCTATCTCTCTGGGCATTGGGTATGACATGGACAAGCAGCAATTGGGGTCCCACAGGACACTTAGAAACAGAAGCACTGGTCCTTTGGTGGAGAACTGGACAGGTGCATTCTGCTTTTTGGGGACCCAGCTAGAGGCTTGGATCCAGGCGCTCATGGGAGGAGCACATGAGCAGGTTTGGAAGTACAGGCTAATCAACAGGAGGGCAGGCTGCTGGGCATTCCACCAGATTGGTTGGGAGAACCACAGAAGTGGAGCAGAGATTATTGAAGCCTTGAGCTGGTTAACTCCCATGGGGACCCAGTTTAGTGCAGCTTTACAAATATTCAGCATGTACCCACTTTCACTCTGCCTCCTAGGCTCATCTCTAGGCTCATCTCAATCAGCCATCTCTAGGCTGATTTCCACAGACATGTGGGCCACCTTGAGGGGCCCCCTTCTTCCACATAGACCCCCTTGAACAGCCAGGTTCTACTTGAATAGCCAAGGGAGACAAAGTTCAGCATAATCTTTAGGACTATAGCACTCCCTCCCTTCTGGGGCTTCAACTCTGAAATGGCTACCACACCTAGAATAAAAACAGGGAAACAAGATTGTATCTTCAAGGCCACCAGCTACTAACTTTCTGCTCCCACCACACCCAGAGGGGATACAGTTTTTTCTCCTTTCTTTTTTCTTTCTAATCCTGGAGCGCCACCTGGTGTTTGAACAGAATTTTTTTAATGATTAAATTCTTTGACTTTTTTCTTTTTCTTTTTCTTTTTTTCATTATTTCCCTTTTTTCTCTCAAAATTCTCTTAGGCAGTCAAGATCAATTAAAATACTTTTTCTTATTTTATTTTATCTCTTGCAGAGCATAAAATAGGATCACAATCTCAGATATATAAAGATAGATATTTTATTTTGTTTTATTTTATTTTGAGACAGAAATTCAGCCATGGTGTCAGCCTGGCCTTGTCTCATCACAAACTTGAACCCTTGGGTTTGGGAAATCCTGCCTTGGTCTCCTGAGTGCCTACAATAGCAGGGCCCACCAGAGTTCCCTGCTAATTTTTCTGTTTTTGATAGAAGGGAGTTCTCACTCTTGAACAGGCTATTTTTGAACTCCTGACCTCAGATGATCCTCTCACCCCAGCGTCCCAGACTTCTGGGATTGCTGTTCTGGGTCACTGCACCTAGCCTATTGTTTTTTGTCTTTCTCTTTCCTGCTCTTTTCTTTTCTCTTCCTTTCCTACCTTTACCAAAGGGCCTCTGCCTCCTAGGCTCAGACAGCCACCTCTGGACTGATTTCCACTTGTCAATCTCAAAGCACAAACACAAAGAATATCAAGGGGAAGCAAGAATCTAGAGAAGTAAGTAGTGGGGAGGAAATGAAACTACATGTAAGAAGGAACCAACAAAAAAAACAGGCAACATGAAAAATAAGAGCAGGTCAAAACCTGCAAGAAAAGACAACACAGCTACCACAGAAGATTCTATCCATAAAGAAATCATTTAAATGTCAGAAAGAAATTTAGACTATGGATGGCAAAAATGATGAAAGGACTTAAAGGAAAATTAGCAAACCACCAAAAGGAAATCCAAAAATTTACCCAAGAAATGAACAAAAGACATGACACCAAGGACATAGACAGAATTAGAAAGGATATAACAGAGCTTAAAGAATTGCAGGCATCACTCAGGGAGTTTCAAAATGTAGTAGAAAATTTCAACAACAGATTAAGCCATGGAAAGAAATAAACTTAGAGCTTGAAGACAAGGTTCATGAGCTAACCCAGTCATTTAACAATGCAGAAGAGAATAAAAGCAGAGCAATCTCTTAGAGAATTACATAGGACTACATGAAGTATACAAGCATACAAATTATAAATATTGCTGAGAGAGAAGAGAGAGTCCCAATGACATCGGAGGCCCACTGGATGATTTTATAACTGAAAATTTCCTAAGCATTGCCAAAAATTCAGACACAGTCCTTCTAGACATCTATCAAACAAAGGATCATCTCAATTCAAACAGAGAATCTCCTAGACAAAGTATAATTAAACAGTTCAAAGTCAAAATGAAAGAGAAAACCTTGTAAGCATTCAAGAATACACAGCAACTGTCCTACAAGAATAAATCAATAAAGATGACTGCAGATGTCTCAACTAAAACTTTACACACTCCCACCTTTAATCTATTCAAACAAAACAACTTACAGCCTAGAATTCTGTATCCTGCAAAGCAAAGCTTCATATTTGATGGAGAAATCAAATCTTTTACTGACAAGCAAACACTGAGGAAATTTGTCACTATGAAATCTATTATATACAGACCAGTACTACACAGTAGACCACGACAATGGACCACCAGCAGACTAAAAGGCAAATCTCAGCTTCCAAAAATGGGCCAAGGGATAAAACAAGGCAACAGACCCACACACACCATATGAATAGAACTTTTTCCTATTCAACAATTCTCTTAATAAATGTCAACAGTTTGAACTACCCAATGAAGAGGCACAGACTGTCCAACTGGTTAAAAAAAATACAAATTAACTATTTTCTGCCATCAGAAAATGTATCTAGCACACAGAGACTAATCAAGACTCAGGGTAAGGGGATGGAAAACAATGTTTCAGGTAAGTGGAAACAACAAACAGCAACAGTCACAATCCTTTTCATAAATGCGATTGTCTTTAAAGCTATAAAACTAAGCTGGGCTCCCATAGCTCAGTGGTTAGGGCGCTGGCCACATGCTCTGGCATTCGAACCTAGCCTGGGCCTACTGAACAACAACAACAAAAAATAGCTGACCATTGTGTTGGGCACCTCTAGTCCCAGCTACTAGGGAGGCTAAGGCAAGATCACTTCATCCTAAGAGTTTGAGGTTGCTGTGAGCTATGACACCAGGGCACTCTACCAAAGGTGACAAAGTGAAACTCTGGGCAAATTTTTTTTAAAAGCTACAAAACTAATGAAAGACAAAGATGGAAACTATATTTATAAAATTTAGTATAAATTTTTATACTATATCCAGATTTGTAAAATGAATCCTATTTGATTTAATAAATATGATATTTTACAACACTGTAATTGTCAGGGACTTCAATACTCCACTAACAGATTCTCCAGGAAGAAACTAAACAAAGAACAATGGACTTAAACACAACTCTAGGTCAAGTGGGCTTAGTAGACATATACAGCATATTTCATCCCACTGCCACTGAATATATATTCTTCTCATCAGCTCATGGACTGTTCTCAAAGATAGATCATATCCTAAGATATAAATCAAACCTCAACACATTTTTAAAAAATAAAAATTAGACCTTGTATCATCACAGCCACAATGAAATTAAATTAGATTTCAATTCTAACAGAAATGCACATCTACACGTAAAGTCATAGAAACCAAACAACCTTTGGCTGAATGATAACTGGGTCAAGGAAGCAATAAAAAAGAAATCATTGGACTCTTCGTACAAAATGATAATGAAGCCACAAGGTATCAAAACCTGCAGGACACTGGTTTCTAAGCAATTCTAAGAGGGAAATCTATTACATTAAATGCCCAAACCCAGAAGCCTGAAAGATTGCAAATCAACTATCAATGAATCATCTTAAGGAACTGGATAAAGAAAAGCAATTCAATCCCAAATCAAGTAGAAGAAAAGTAATAACCAAAATTAGATCAGAACTAAATAAAATCAAAAGCAAAAAAAAGAAAAAGTATTCAGAGATGAATGAAACTAAAATCAAAAAGTTGTTTCTCTGAAAAGATAAATAAAATTGATAAATCTTTGGCCAGTTCAACCAGAAACACAAAAGTAACATCTCTAATAACCTCCATCATAAAAGGGGGGGGGATAACAATAGATAACACAGAGACACAAAAGATCATCACAGAATACTGCAAAAACTTCCATGCCCAGAAATTTGAAAATATGGAGGCAATGGACAAATTCCTGGAATTGCACTGCCTCCCTAGAAAGAAATAGAACTCTGAGGAGACCAATATCAAGCACCAAAATTGCAACAATGATTTTTTTTTAAAAGCTTCCAACAAGAAAAAAAGATGTCCTGGACCAAATGGTTTACACTAGAATTTTACCAAATCTTCAAAGAAGAGCTCATTCCTATATTGCAGAACCTATTCCAAAACATTGAGAAGGAAAGAAACCTACTAAACTCCATGAAGTAAATATCACCCTGAAATTAAAACCAGGACACAAGACATAATACCCTGAACAGAAGCTTCCAAGAGAATTAAATACCTTGGAATATACTTTAAAAAAGATGAGAAGGATCTCTACAGAGAGAACTATGAAACCCTGAGAAAAGAAATAGCGGATGTTAAAAAACGGAAGAACACAGCATGCTCAGGGCTAGAAAGAATCAACATTGTTAAAATGTGTATACTTCCCAAAGTGATCTATAAATTTAATGCAATCCCCATTAAAACACCAAAATCATACTTTGAAGAACTTGAAAAATAGTGCTTCATTTTGTATGGAACCAGAAAAAAAAGCATAACCAATGCAATTCCATTGTTTGAAATAAAAACAAATCTAAAGGCATCACATTGCCAAATTTCAGGTTATACTACAAGTCTATAGTCATCAAAACTACATGGTTTTGCCATAAAAATAGAGACATAGCTCGATGGAACAGAATAGAGAACCTGGAGGTGAAACCAGTCTCAGATTGCCATCTGATCTTTGATAAAGTAAATGAAAGCATACACTGGGGAAGGTAATCCCTACTTAGTAAATGGTGCTGGGAGAACAGGTTAGCCTCATGGAAAAGAGTAAAACTGGACCCACTAATGAAAATTAACTCACACTGGATAAAATATTTAAATCTAAGATAGGAAATGATGAAAACTCTAGAAGAATTTGTGGGAAAATATTCTTAACAATATCAGCCTGGGGACGAAAACTATGAAGAAAATTCCATTGACAGTGGCAGCAACAACCAAAATAAATAAATGGGACCCAAACAAGTTTAAAAGTTTCTGCACAGCTAAGGACACCATAAACAAAGCAAATAAACAAGGGCTAATAACAAGAATCTACAAACAACTCAAGCAAAATCAGCAAGAAATGAGCAAACAGCCCAATTAATCACTGGGCAAGAGACATGCACAGAACCTTCTCTCAAGAAGACAGACATGGGAGGTGCCTGTGGCTCAAAGGAGTAGGGTGCCTGTCAGAGCTGGCAGGTTCAAACCCACCCCCGGCCAAAAAAACACACATACACACACACACACAAAAAAAGAAGACAGACAAATGGCCACAAACACATGAAAAATATACAAACTGTCCCTAGTCAACAGAGAAATGCAAATCAAAACCACTTTGAGATATCATCTCACTCCAGTGAGAATAGCCCATGCCACAAGGTCCCAAAACTGCAGATGCTGGGCCTGGGTGCTGAAAGAAGGGAACACTTATGCACTCATTTGGGGATTGCAACTAATACTCTCTTTTTAAAATAATATGGAGAGTCCTTAAAGAGCTAGAAGTAGACCTTCCATTTTATGTCACAATCCCATTAAGAGGCATCTACCCAGAAGAAAAAAATCATTTTATCATTAGGACATTTGCACTCAGATGTTTATAGCAGCACAATTCACAGTGCCCAATCAACCCATGAATGGTTTAACAAACTGTGGCATATGTGTACCACGGAATACTATTTAACCATTAAAAAGATACAGACTTTACACCTTTTGTATTTACCTAGAAAGATTTAGACAACATTCTCCTAAGTAAAGTATCTCAAGAATGGAAAAGCAAGCATCCCATGTACTCAGTACTAAATTGAAAGTAGTGGATTAACAACTACAGGCCCCTCAAGAGAAGCACAATTAAATTCAAGGAGGGTAAAGAGGGAATTCTGTAAATTCCCACCTAATGAGTATAATGTAGAAGTATAGAGCACTTTTTATGGATGAAGAATCCAACTATAATTCAGACTTTACCCTACAAATAATGTAATCTCATCATATATACCAACATATTAATCTGAAATTTAAAAAAGAAGAATGGCAGCCAGGCATGGTGGTTCATGCCTATAATCCCAGCACTCTGGGAGGCTGAGGCAGGTAGATTGCCTGAGCTCAGGAGCTTGAAACCACCCAGCGCAAGATTGAGACACAGTCTCTAAAAATATGGTGACATGGTGAGATGCTGTCTAAAAAAAAAAGGAATACTAAACATGAGATTGTGTTTCTTCATATCTCAAGTGTGGAAATAGGAGAATGAGGATTTCATTCTTATTATCAATAACTTATTAACTTGAATTTCAAATGTAACATCTCATGAAGAATCAAAGAAAATTTGCAAATTTCTCAAATAACAAGGATCTAGAGACCCAACTCCAGATGCAGTCACTGCTCCTCATGTTCTTAAATTCTCATGCACAATGTAAAAATATTCTATTCCCTGACAGAACAAGGGAATAAAATATTGTAACTAGTCAAATATTCAGTACCAAGAAATTACTATAACAGGAGTTGCCATCTCTTATTTTCTCTACCTATGGCCATTCATTAGGAGAACTTCTCTCTCCTACTCCACACAGTTGTGGTGAATTGTTGATCAGGAAATTCTGATCAGAGGGTAATGGTTCATGTCACACAAATCAGTCTCTCCCAAAGCCAGCACCTAGCAGTGACCTAAAGTATTAATAATTACCTATTATTTCCACCCACTGAGATCTCCAGGCCTATGCTGATTCCTTTCACTCCAATGGCTTGATGGTCTACTATTCCTTTTATCCAACAAATCTTTACTTCAATATATTTTTCTTAATGTCCAAAGGTAGTTTCTGTTTTTACAAAGGACTTTAATAAACTATACATACTTCAAGTACACTATAATTTTCAAAGAATTAAGTACAGTAGGACCTCTGTAAGTTGACCACCTAAGGGACTATTTCAAGCAGGTCAACATGGAAGTGGTCAACATAAGGAACTGGGCCTACTATACTGACCCATATATGTACTGTACTTTCTTATACAGCTTTTATTAGGGAATATCATATGAAATCATACATAATCAAAACACTGTAAAAGCCAGGCACAGTGGCTCACACCTGTAATCCTAGCACTCTGGGTGGCCAAAGTGGGTAGATTGCTTGAATGCAGGAGTTTGAGACCAGACTGAGCAAGAGTGAAGCCCCATCTCTAAAAACAACAGGATGTTGGGTGGTGCCTATAGTCCCAGCTATTCTGGAGGCTGAGGCAAAAGAATCACTTGAGCCCAAGAGTTCAAATTTGCTGTGAGCTATGAAGCCACAGTACTCTACTAAGGGTGGCAAAGTGAGACTGTTGCAAAAAACCAACAAACAAACAAACAAGAAACACTGTAAAATCAGCCAAAGCACAGTGGTTCACGCCTGTAATCCTAGTACTCTGGGAGTCCAAGCCTAGGCTATCTGGCTATGCCACTCAGCCTACCCGGACATTTTTCCACAGAAAGTGACTTCAACTGCCTTATCAGATGCCTGGCATCCTCTTCTTTTGGAGTCTCTGCAACTTCTATATCGTCCTCCCTTGCTTTTTCCACTTCATTAGCGGCTTCGTGCACATTTATGCTGCTCTGTACTTTGAGTGATTGTGCAGCTGATGCTGCCCATCACAGATAAATGTCATCAAATCCAACTACATGGATGGTCAGATTGATGCAGCCAAAATCCATTACAAAAATGGAAACTGAACGTTTGAGGTCAAACTAGAGTATGTCCAGAGGACACAATTAAATTATATGAACTAGTATCCTAGACACCTATTACCTATGAGTGCTACATCAGCACTACATTCTCAATTCATACTTATGGCTCATGACAGTTCCCAGTTGACCAAGTGCTTGGAAAAGAAAAAGCCAAGGATTCTCACAAATGGTTAGCTTTAAATGTGGTTAAGCCATTAAGTGAACATGTGTTGCTTACAGTCCAACTTAGAAGTCACCCAAAAGGACAGTACTGAGAGGAAATTCTCTCAGATGGAAGAATTCTGTACTGCACACTTGACTACCTACTTTGAGTAGAAAGATAATTGGCCTGAAGTATCAATACACATGGGCTTCTGGGCAGAGGTATAGGGTTTGCCTTGTTGGTCAGGAGCCTGGTAGAAGCAAGGTTAGAATATCAAAAACAAGGAAGTCTGATATAGATGCAAGTGAATGGTCCCATGAAAGTGAGGATGAAGCATGTGGACTTTTTCACACAATAATGACCCCCCAGAGACTTTTCACCAGAGGAGTACTTCCCAAACAAGTGGATGTCACCCAGCTTCTTTAGAGCCAATTCATTTTTTATGCAATGGACCCTTCACAGAGTAGTTGTGGCAGAAAGGTGGGAGGGTATGCACAGGCCCAGCAATATGAACTGTCTGGTAACAAGGACAATCTAGAGACTGCCACTGCTGAATGCATGAACTTTCTGATGCCTAGGAAAGGAGAGTTCTACGCTGAGCCCTTGATCTGGTACCATCCACTAAGGAGATCAGCAGCATCTTAGAAAGGTCATTACATCAAATCCTTTGTCCCTGGAACATGGAGTCATTTGTCCTTAAAGTATTGATGTTTACTACAAATATGGATTTGCCTTTCTTACTTGTGATGTTCTGCTTGGGCTACAATGTCTGATTTACTGACATTTGATCCTATTTAAAATTGACTATTATGGACTTGAATGTATGTTTCCCCCTATCATTTTTAGGTTGAAATGCTAACACCCAAGGTGATGGTATTAAAAGATGGGGTCCATGGAGGTGATTCGGCCAGGAAGGTAGATGAATAATATTAATAAATAACATTAGTGTTCTTATACAAAGAATTCCAGATATCTCTCTTGTTCTCTTTCTGCCAGGTGAGAACACAAGACATCAAGAAGATGGCAGAAAGAGGACTCTGTCTAGAACTAAAGCATGCATGTACCCTGATCTTAGACTTCCAGCCTCTGGAACTGTGAGAAATAAACTTTGTTGTTTATAAGCCACCCGGTCCATGGTGATTTGTTTTAACAACCCAGACTGGCTCAGAAAGCATCAAACTAGGGATATATTTAATATTGATGAAACTATGACAGTGAGTATATGACTATTTTATCCACAGGTCCTATAATACCTATAGAAGATGAAGTTGGCCAAAAAGCAGAGATTAGCATTCAGGATGTTTATTAGGGAGTGTTTTTTATTTTTATTTTTATTTTTTTTTTAGAGACAGGGTCTCATTTTGTCACCCTCAGTAGAGCGCTGTAGCATCACAGCTCACAGCAACCTCCAGCTTTGGGGCTTAGGTGATTCTCTTGCCTCAGCCTCCTGATTATCTGGGTCTACAGGCACCCACAACAATGCCTGCCTATTTTTTTGTTGCAGTTTGGCCAGGGCTGGGTTCAAACCACCACCCTCAGCATGTGGGGCCAGCGCCCTACTCACTGAGCCATAGGTGCTGCACTAGGGAGTATTTTTTAGAACAACATTTTTGAAAAGAAAGGAAAGGAAGTAGGATTGAGATGAGAAAAAACCTGAGTTGTGATACGAACTCTACCAAAGTTTACCCAACCCTACAGAAAACCTTCAATATGGGATGGCAGTTCAAATATGTATGTTCTGTGTTAGGCAACAGGGCAAGCCTGAAATCTCCTTGTTGATCAATGTTGAATGCAGACTACATAGAAAAGTCTGTGTGTTTTAGTAAGGCAACTCTCTTTAGAGAATCCAAAAAGAAGAAATCTCAGCTGCACTACTGCTGTCTGTCAGTAGCACATCAAGCAGCTGAGGTAATGCCTTTAAAGTGGTATCTAAGCAGAGCATTATAACTTCAAACACTTCTTTAACTTCTCAGATCCACTGTGTTATTTAAGTTATAAAAGAAGTTTCTACATGGCTCTAGTGGGCCCTTGTATGTGGGGAAAGCATAGAAGAGAACCGTCATTGCAGCTGGTCTCAGGTCTACAAATTATGTGTATATTAACCATCACTTTCTTCTATTCATTCTGTATTGCCCTCACCCTCAGCTAGCACCTCCACTTGTCTCAGTATTTTACCTGATGACACAATCCAGAGGTGTCTGAGCCCCAGATAACTATGCCATTCTTAGGCCAAGCTCATAGCACTTGGTCATTTACCATCATAATTAGACAAATTTGTACATTCTGTATCTCTGGTAGAAGCATTTCCCTTTTGGAAACTAGAACCTCTAAACTTACAGAGCTTATAATTATGGACACAAGAAACACATATTATTCAAATGGTCATGATGATAAATGAACCACCCTTGTTTACATCCCTTGGTTACTGAATCCATGTATTTTTCCTAGTGAAGACACAGCACCATATAAGGGTAATTGTTTTAAAGTACATAATGGGTCTTAGAGGATAAAATTGCATGTGAGATGGCATTTCAGCTATGTATTCAACAGGTCACTTTACACTTCTAATAGGTCATTGATGCAGTATGTGATGTGACCAACAGATTTCATGATCATATGTCCATGCCTATACTTCCTATGCTATTAGGTGGTATAGCCTGACACAATGTTATTTGGGATCTCCTGATACTGAATCAAACACTCTAAAGACTCTAAGTCTTTAAGATAGTTGTGTTGACTGAGGACTTACAGCTAGGGAAGAAAACCCATACCTGGAGTATGCCTCTCTATACCTACCAAAATAATTATTGCTACATCCAAAATGGAAGGATTCCAATGATGTCGACTTGAATCTAAGTATCTGGTTGGTCTTTTGAAGGGGTACTGTTTTATCAGGGACCCCACATTAGTCTCTTGTTGATGGCACATTGGATATTTAGCAGTGGCTATAGTGCATGCTGCTTAGCCCATGCATTTCTTCCATTCCTACCACATGGCTACTGCATTCATACATAGTATGCCCATTATACCAGCATTGTAGAGAGTGGGGTGCAAGCAAATGACAGATGTTTGACCATAACTGCCCACCAAGTCACATCTTCTACCTGGTTATTTAATCCCTCTTCTGTGGTTGATTCTATCTTATAGTTGTTAACATGTAGTAGGAATAATGAAACACTCCCATATGTCTATGTATGTGCCACTGTTCTAGACTTCTTTTTCCAAGTCTTTCTATCCTTTTCCTTCCAGCCACCCGAAAAGCCTCCCAAGCCATTTAGCCCATGAGTTATACAATCCTAACTTCAGACTACTCTTTCCACACATAGTGGATGACTAGGTACCCTCTAAAACGCTATCCACTGGGCAGAGTTTCCCTCACCCACTGTCTTTTAGGCTATAATTCAGTCTATATCCTTTTTAACTTGTCCCCTAAGCCAGTGACGTACCAAACTCTGCCTTTTTCCTCCCCCATTAGATGGTTAGATGTTTTCTCCCATGTAGACATTGATGTGATCTGAGGCAGAAACATTGAAGCAATAGTGTTTAAGAGCAGGAAGTTCTTAGCTACTTGCTCATACAGTTTGCTTCGGCCTTCTGGGCATGCCTCTACTTGATCCTGAATGTACCAATAGCATGTTTCAATGAGTGCTGTATCCACCTGACCTAATGACTTGGTGGGTCAGCTCATGATGGATGATTTAGGCTTCTTGGTTATTTGATGTCCATAGTCAGGTGTTGTGTCTCAACCCAGAGTTAAGTAGCACACCAGAGCCTATTTTTCAAAAGGTGTATGATCTTCTGTAGATAGCAGGTTTGCTCCAAAACCCTAAGACTTTTATTATTATTTTCCCATAAATTTGCTATAAACTCTACCTCATTCTTGTTATTTGTACCTCTATACTATAAAGTCTTACAAATTGTATGCCCCAAGTATCAGGATGACTTGCACTGTAGCTTAGACGTGTTCTAGAGCCCTTCTCACCCTGGGCCTATTCAATGACTGTAGCCATGTATGTCCATAGCAGATGGACACAGTATCCCCATGGTGTTAAATGGCTTACTACAAAACACAGAGAGACCTACAAGGCTTTCCTTATTGATGATAGAAGATACATAATGCCACAATGTGTCCTTTACCTTAGGTAGTTTTTCCCATAATACCCCGAAAAAAATACATCTAAAACTTTTACTGATGTGCCAGGCCCCTGAATCTGTATAAGGGACATGTGTCTTATAAAGGCCTTCAGTGTATTCTTGCTCATGTTATTGTCCAACTAGCATGATGTCATTGATATGGTTGACCAGTGTGATGATCTGCAGGAAGAGCAGTTCTCTTCAGTATCTTATAACAGAAGGATTGCAATAGGCTGTTGTCATCATTCAAGATCTGGCTTATTTTTTCAGGGATAGGTGGGTAAAGGAAACAGAGATATGGTAAATGCTATCACCACTGCAGTTCTAGGGTTTTAAGGAAAATAAAACCAACTTTATTGCCTTAGGGTTAATTCAGGATTTTGTATTAAAATTGTCAAGAAATAAGAGAAACTAAAACAGGAGAAATACATTGATTTTTTTCACTCAATATCTTGTGGGATTCTCTTTTATAATCTCCATCTAAAATTACTTTTCTTTTATGTATATAATCCAAGCACAAGTAGTTATCCTCCTTTGAAAACTAATTAGGAATATGTATTACATGTAGTAATATTTTTTAATCCACTAACTCCATTTCTGAAAAATAAGTTAAATATGGAAAGCAATTTATTCTGAATTATCTATAGCATAAAGTGACAAGTTCAGAAAAAATATAAGTATTTAATAGTAAAGGAATGACTGGGAAATTATGTATATATGTAATGATACATATATATTTATTTAAATCTAAATCATTAATTATAACAGAATTAATTATACAATTACAAAAACTATGGGTTAAGAAAATGTCATAATTTAGAAAGTGGTCATATTCTATATATTATTTTATAATTTTTTTTATTATTTCAGGTAAATTGAGGGTACAAATATATTTTATAATTTGTAAAAATACAGAATATACAAAAAGAAAAATAAGAGAAAATAATACATATGATTTTCTTGGAGATTGTATCTATGCTGATGCTCGATTCAATTACAATTTATTTATTTTACTAGAATTTTAGGTGAGCACAAATTAAGTTATAAATTGCACAAGTCAATTTATTTTCAAAAACTATTCCTGTTGTGATCTCATGTCATTTCCACTTATTCTACCCGAGTGGATTTAGGCTAACCTTAAATTTCAGTGTGTATTTTCATATGTTAAGTGACTTTGTATTGCACAATATTTTAACCTGCAGATCCCTGGTAGGGTTAGTCCACAAATATTACAAAACTTAATGAATTAGAAATATTGTTTTTCCATATATACCATCAGAGGTCTCACTATTTGACCCTGAGACTTTTTGAAGGAATTTGAAGCTATAAGTTCATTAAGCCATTGTGTTCTCCTAATTAGCAACTTTGAACTTATCTTTTACCATTTATGATTTATGGCTCTAATATTCACCTTAAGTTTAAAATTTGTGAACCACCTACATGCCAGTATTATGCTACCAATACAGCTGGGAATAGAGTTAACTTAATGCCTCTCTGGACATAAAGACCAATTAAACTTGGGGGATTCTGAAATCTCTAGGGCTAAAATAAAGGACACAGAACTGTGCAGATAGTAGGCCCCTAATAAATATTGTATGTTTTAGTTGAAGGCACAACTTCTCTTTGTGACACCACCAATGTTGCTGATTTATTATGTCAACTTCTTGTAAGAAATCAATTAGGAGCCTGGTAAGAAGAGCACATGTCAGTCAAAAGTGCCCCAGTGACTGAAGATAATCTATACTTTCCCTTCATTATTTTTCTCATATGTTCTTGATGCAGTCCAGATTACATGTTAATTTCATTCTTGATCAGTGGACAAAAGGTCGTTGAATTAGAATGTCACAAGGGCTGAAAGGTTATCAATCTGTCTTTGGATCAGACTTCCTTTGAAACACAGCACAAAGAACAAATGCATGGATATTTCTTAGACACTTAGAGAAAAGGTGAGTGGTGTCTGTTATAGACAGTTAGGTTCCCATGACTGGGAATGGTCTCTAAAGACCATCCCTGTCTCTGGGTTGCATCACATTAAATAACCACAGTGCCCAGTTTATTTCCTGGGATCCTTGAAATAAATGTCAAGTATTTTCAGTGACTCTAACAATCCTACTTATCTTTTCACTCCCTTGAATGAATGTGTGCCTATTATATCGCCATATTTAAAAAGAATCAGTGGGATTTAAGGTTTTTTTAAGATCCATGTAGGAAATATAAATATGAAAAGCTAATGTGATAGTGTTTTTGGAATCAACACATTCTTGCCAAGGGGACAGCTCATTTTCTGATAATGTATAAGGAGAATTAGTAGATAAGCTGGAACCAGTGCCATATAAAATGTGGAGAAAAATAGAGGATGTGAAAAAAATAGGAGCAGAAAAAATAGCTGTTGAATAAGTCCCCTTATCTCCCATCCCCTACGGATAACCAAATAGTTCCTTCTTAGCTATTGACTTGACTTACATTTACTAGAAAACTATGTTCTCAGCATTATGCCAGTAGCAAAGAAAAGGTGCCATATGCATTTCATATTATAATATAAAATTATAATAATCACTTGGCCCACCAAAAGTAAATTGTCTGTTTTCTCATATACTACACAAGCTGAGGTGATACAGTTTTACTACTAATAACAATAACTAATGATTAATACTAATTATACTGTTACTTACAATGAGTTCACATTTATTAAATGCTGAGTATATTTCAGACATCTATTCTAAGTCCAGATGTGTATGCATTGTCTCATTTAAGCATCATGATAACTCTCTTTTTATCATTTCAGAGATTTTTTATGATAGAATGCAGCAGAAGGGTGTTTATCCACATGCCCAGGACTACATAGCTCAGAAAGAAAACACTGGCAGATTCTAGCTCCAGAAGCAGTGTTCTTACCTGCTTACTTTAAAAGGTGATTTTTTTTTCTTAATATTACCAAGTGGAGAAACAATGTAGTAATTTCTTACTGTTTTGATTTGTGTTTTTTAATGATGAGAAGGCCTATATTTTCTATTTTCACTGTTATTTTTTCTTCTACTAATTACTCTTGTTTTCTATTGGGCTTTTGTTATTTTTCTCATTATTATGTAATTCTTTATGTATTAAAATAATAACCATTTCTGCCATAAACACTGTACATTTTTCAACTTTGTCATTTGTCTTTTATCTTTGTATATAGTCTTTTGCTCACATAAAAATATTTTATTGTGAAGTAAAATTATATATATTTATGGTGTACAACATGCTGTTTTGATCCATGTGTACATTGTGAAGTAGCTAAATAAATCATTAACATATACATTGCTTCACATACTCATAATTTTTTAATTTACAGGGACATTCAAAAAGTCTAATCTCATATCCTCTTATATTTTTCAATCAAATATCTGGTTGATTTTTTATATCTGTTCCTTAAAAAGAACAACTATATATATAATGAAAAGCCCAAAATTAAAACTACATATAGTGAAAGAGGTTACAAGTCTTAAAGCCATCTCTGTTCATTCTCCTTTAGACATTCTATTGTCGAGTTATATTTGATATTTCACGGTTTTTCAGTCTAGAAAAAATATCTCATTCTGTGATCCATTGGGCTAATCCTTATTTTATCTTCTTTTTTCAGTCTGTCTAACAGTATTTTTGTGCTTGTAAATTCAAATAGTGTGTGTCATCTCAATGACATTTCATTTAAACATATGTAAAGTAGACTGAAGAACTTTCAGTGCACTAAGGATATATAAATAAGTAATGACTTTCACAGACTGAAGAAAATCAATTTGAATATATGATTTTTGATGTTATTCCTGTCTTAATTTGTAACCACTATTGCGTTGTATGTAGTCATTCTTGTGCTATCTGTATATGTGAGTGGAAATGGAAGGAAGGAAGGAAAGAAGGAAGGAAGGAAGGAAGGGATTCATATTCAAATCCTGGATTTAAATCTTTACCTCGCCATTACTGAGTGTACAAATTATTTATTCTCATTGAACCACAGGAGCAATAAAGTGTAAATCATGCCTGTTTATCAGAGTTTTGGTGAGAATTAGAAAGAATGTATTTCAGGCACTGATTGGTGTCTGCCACATGGCAATAGTTTTACTATTTTTTTAAATAGTTCTACTATACTTTTTTTTTTTTAAGACGGAGCCTCAAGCTGTCCCCCTGGGTAGAGTGCCACAGCATCACAGCTCACAGCAACCTCCAACTCCTGGGCTCAAACGAGTCTCCTGCCTCAGGCTCCCAAGTAGCTGCGACTACAGGCACCCGCCACAATGCCCAGCCATTTTTTGGTTGCAGCCATCATTGTTGTTTGGCAGCCAGGCTGGGGATTCAAACCCTCCACCTTAGTTGTATGTGGCTGGCGCCTTAGCCGCTTGAGCCACAGGCGCCGAGCCAGTTCTACTATTTTTATCAAGATGTTTACAGATGGGAAATGACACCATAGTCATTACTATATTATGTATATACAATAAGTCATAATTTTACTATCCTGAATTGAAGCATCTAATACCCATGATAGCTCTTTGTATGAGATGTACATACATGGCATTTAAGAGATAGATACAGCTCAGCACGTGTGGCTCAAGCGGCTAAGGCACCAGCCACATACACCTGAGCTGGTGGGTTCGAATCCAGCCTGGGTCCGCCAAACAACAATGATAGCTGCAACCAAAAAATAGCCAGGCGTTGTGGTGGGTACCTGTGGTCCCAGCTACTTGGGAGGCAGAGGCAGGAGACTCGCTTGAGCCTAGGAGTTGAAGGTTCCTGTGAGCTGTGATGCCATGGCACTCTACCCAGGGCAACAGCTTGAGGCTCTGTCTCAAAAAAAAAAAAAAGAGAGAGAGAGAGAGAGAGACAGATACAATTCAAAAAAAATCACATAAAGATGTTACTAAAACAAGCAGAATTTCTTCTATCTGTTGCAGATTTAGATGCAATTCTTATAGCTTCTGTAGTACTCAGCATTTTCATTCTGAATTAAAAATAATTGGATTATAAGCAGTATGTATTACTGGATTGTTTCTTAAGGTTAGGAGGTAAGAAGAGGGAGGAAACGTGAAATGTATTGAAAACTGACAATTTTCCATGTGTTATGCAGATGTCACATACATATGTCATTTAAATGTAGTGATTCACTTTACAAAGTAATTCAAACACTAATGAAAACACAGTAACTACTTTGTAACCATAAAATAACCACTGTGCATTTCACATTTGTAAATTAGACTTTGAATTGTATTTGGTGCCAAGCTATTCATTATAATTAATCTAAATTCAGTTTAGTTTCAGTAAGAGTACTCAATAAATATCTATTGACTGCTTTCCTGTATTATATTTTTTAGGAGTGAAAAATAAGTGAATCATCATGAATTGGGCAAATGAGAGCTCTCCACAAGAGTTTATACTACTTGGCTTCTCAGAGAGGTCCTGGCTACAAATGCCCCTTTTTGTGGTCCTGCTAATATCATACACAGTCACCATCTTTGGCAATGTGTCCATCATGATGGTGTGCATTCTGGATCCCAAACTTCATACACCTATGTATTTCTTTCTCACTAATCTCTCCATCTTAGATCTCTGTTATACCACAACTACAGTCCCTCATATGTTGGTAAATATTGCTCACAACAAAAAGACCATCAGCTATGGTGGCTGTGTGGCCCAGCTCATCATCTTCCTGGCACTAGGCGCTACTGAGTGTCTCCTTCTGGCTGTTATGTCCTTTGACAGATTTGTGGCAATTTGCAGACCCCTCCACTATGTAGTCATCATGAATCATTTGTTCTGCCTAAGGATGGCAGCCTGCTCATGGCTCACTGGCTTCAGCAACTCAGTGTTGCAGTCTTCCTTGACCCTTCACATGCCACGCTGTGGTCATAGGGAAGTAGACCACTTTTTCTGCGAGGTCCCTGCCCTTCTCAAATTGTCATGTGCTGACACTAAGCCTATTGAGGCTGAGCTCTTTTTCTTCAGTGTATTAATTCTGCTAATTCCAGTGACATTGATACTCATTTCCTACAGCTTCATAGTTCAAGCAGTATTGAAAATCAGGTCAGCGGAAGGTCGGCGAAAAGCATTTGGGACGTGTGGGTCCCACCTCATTGTGGTGTCTCTCTTTTATGGAACAGCCATTTATATGTACCTACAGCCACCTTCCTCCACCTCTAAGGACTGGGGAAAGATGGTTTCCCTCTTCTATGGGATCATTACACCCATGTTGAACCCCCTCATCTACAGCCTTAGAAATAAAGATATGAAGGAGGCTTTCAAGAGAGTAATGTCAAGAATCATTTTCTATAAGAAATAGGAAGGACTCCATTGTGATAAGAATCTCCCAAGTCTCTCCTCATCCTTGAAGGTGGTAATAACATTTGAAGTGATACTACTATTTTCCAGTTTCCCATGACTTCATTGAATTCTACCAACAGGAAGAAAGTGCTTCTTCCTCTGTTCAGAAAGTGATGCTGACACCATCAGACATTTTCTAAGTTAAAAACTCTTTTGCGGTCCTTAAGTCCCCCAAGGTACTGTTTCTTGAGGCAAGGCATGCTAATTTCCTTCTGTCAATGTCAGAAGGACAAGTCCGGGAGCCTTGCATGTTTTACCTCCCCATTTACATTCTGTTTGTTCTAAAACTATATGTTCTACCCCTTTAGTTAGGGATTTTCATGTCTTTCTGATTAAATAACCAGTGGCCCCAAGCCAAAAATTCTTCCACCAGAACCTCAATCACTTCACACCCATCTTACCAAAAAAAAAAAAAAAACCAATCATATGCACCTTTTCAGAACTATTCTAAGTTTGTAGTTTGGCTCAAATCTAGCTACCTTTAACCTAAGTATGCGCATCTCATTCTAGAAACCTGAAATGTCTGTTGAGTTCAGAACTTATTTTCAATTCATGCATTTGTGACCTATACAAAACATTCTACTTTTTGCTCTTTTTTCAAATTCTTTAATTGTCTCAAGTTCTGTCCCAGGCATGTGGAATCTCCTCTAAATTATAAAGCTAATTACTTATAGATAGTATAGCAGCAATAATTTTTTCTCATATTGATCTAAATGAATTTATTTTATTTTGGTAGTTATTTAGTAAACAGTTCTTGTTCACAAGACAGCAGTAGACCAAAGGAAAAACAACTACAGTTCTTCTACTAAAAATATGCTCTAGTTCCTGAAGGAAATAACCCTTAATTTGAGACATGTAAATGATTTTTTACAGTTGGTAATTTTACATAGATGAGGCAACATTTTAGGCAATAGAGGAAAAAATTACCCCCAAAAAAGCATTTTAGAAATTACAAATAAATTAAGGAGTAGCTGGATCAAAACAAAAAGTACCAAAAAAAAAAAAAAGAAAGTATATGAAGCTGGAAATTTTTGAACTTTATCTGGTAAGCAAGGCAGAATAATTTAATCATAAGTGGTAGCATCAAATGGTAAAAAATAAAACACATAAAAACAGAAAATGGTTCATATACAACATATGTATATATGTGTTCACAAAATGTGACCTTTCAAATAAATGAAAAGGGGAAACCCATATGATTTTAAAAGTTGGTTTTTGCAAAACAGTAGTCAGACTTACAACATGCCTAATATTAATGAAAACAATCATATCCCTAGTATATGTGTCTTTTTTTAATCCAAACATGTACCACATCCTATCACATACACCATACAATGATGGAGAGCAAACTGAATAACTGCAAAAGAAAAAAAGTCATGAGAAAATGAAAAACATAGATGTCATGGTCTAGAGTAATTATAATGCAGTGGCATTATATGCAGTGCCTACCCCCTCTTGTGGAATACATGAAAAGCATTTCAAACTTAATAATTTGAAAGCTGAACACCTGCCCCCCTTTACCAAAGAACCTTCTTCTAAAGTTCACTATTTTAATGAATGGATTTACCTTTTATTTACAAATACAGACCAGAAACCATGAACTATATCTTTTACCATGCCCTCTGTAATTTGCCATATCAAAATCATCACCAACACATATCAATCTTCTCTCTTTTGAACCTCCTGTTTTTGTTTTTTTTAACCTTCTTCCCATCTTCACACTTCAGGTACTATCATGTTTTACCTGAACCTACATCATTACCTAATCTAGTTTTGTGCATGCCTCTCAAATCACTGCCAATGCAATTTATAATTTGACTTTTTCATATGTGTTATCTTCTGAAAATATTCCAGTAGTCTTTAAACAATAATTTAAATAGCTTCAAATAATTTCACCATGCAGGTACATTAAAATAACATTTAACCATTTTTATTGTTGAATATTTACATTCCTTGTATTGATTAATATTTACACTAATGCAAAGAATTTAGTATGTATCAATCTGTGTCTAAATGTCAGCTTATATTCTTAAAAATTGTATTACTGGATCAAATTATAAATTTCTTAGAAGACCTAAGAGTCAGGCTTGGTGCCTATGGCTCAAGCAGCTAAGGCTTCAGCCACATACACCTGAACTAGCAGGTTCAAATCCAGCCGGGCCCGCCAAACAACAATGATGGCTGCAACCAAAAAATAGCCAGGCGTTGTGGCAGGTGTCTGTAGACCCAACTACTTGGTAGGTGGAGGCAGGAGAATCACTTGAACCCAGGAGTTGGAGGTTGCTGTGAGCTGTGATGCTACAGCACTCTACCCAGGGCGACAGCTTGAGTGTCTGTCTCAAAAAAAAAAAGATCTAAGAATTAATAGATATTGCCAAATTGCACTAAACTCTGTGCAGTATTCTACGTTCCTACAATCACTGTATACAGTAAATGAGAATATTTGCTTCATGGGCTTTTTGCACACTCTGGGAGCTTTCATCTTCTGACTCATTTGCCAATTTTAGAGGCAGAAATATTATCAAGTTTTTCTTTTTTCTATTTTTATTTCCTTGAATATTTTTGAGAGTAATGTATTTTTAAACATGGGATAAATTCAGGATGTTCATAAATATCTGATTTCTTCTTCCCTCCTTGCAGATGGTAGACTCGCACTTCCCTGCCCTTTTGAATGCAGGTCTGTCTATTTAATTTGTTTTGCCAATACAATGTGAACAAAAATGATGTGGGTCTTTTTTTTTTTTAATGACTTTAAAACCTAGTGCACATTCTGCCATGTTCTTTTTCCCTATTCAAATCAAAATAATGTTCCAGGTAGTGTACTCAATCAGCCTGAAATTGATGCTAAGAAATTAAAATAAGAGGCACTGGCATAAAGTTAATGTGGCAAATGGTGAGGAATATGATATTAAAAAAACTCTGGTGATCTATTTTATACAGGAAGGAAATGTTTGGTAAACTAGCAACTATAATAATTTTGAAGGCAGATAATGAACTCAGTGATTGGGTAGAACCCAAGGGTTATGAAGAATGATGCATGGAAGAGCTACTTCTAATCTTCTGAGCCAGGAGATGAGATCCCAATAATTGCTAAAGGAAGAATCTAGAATTCTATCACCTTAGACTTCCATAAATGTCTTATTGGCCAAACCTCAGGCACTTAAGTCTGACTTCATGGGAGGCTGGGAAATGTTCTTTATCTGAACTGCCATATACCTAGAAAAAATTCTATTAATGTATAGAAAGGAAGATAATTACTGCGGGACATCTAACAGTCTCATCCACAGTCCGTCTCTTTAGCTTCATAGATATCCCTACACGTCCTCCTTCATGCATATGAAATAAAAGAGACAAATCACAAAGGAACAACCCCAAAGCCTCATTAAGTATATAGATACTACATAGTGACTTCTGTCTTTAGTCTTACATTTTTCAATCCAAACACCATTTTTGCAAAGTTTCTTCAATTAGTACTTATTTTTTCCTCACCTTTCTCAATGTGGTTATGTTTTACATTTATAATACAGTGAGATTCATTTGCATTGTCTGCATTCCATCTTAGAATCCTCTGGCATCTTTCCTGATAGTGTTGATTTTTGCTTTTGTTTGCATACATTAAATTCATTTGGGGGATGTACGTGCCTATGGGTTTTTTAAAAATCCATAGAGTCATGTCCGCACCAGTGCAGCACAATACAGAACATCTTCATCATCCTCAAATTCCCCCTGTATGTCTCCTTTATAATCAATCAATCTCCCTCCCTACAGTTTTGCCTTTTCCAGATGTCTTATGAATAGAATCATATAATATTTAGCCTCTGGAGTCTGAATTCTTTCATTTAGCAAAATACATTTAAGATGCGTCCATGTTGTTGTATGTCTCAGTAGTTCATTCCTTCCTATCGATAGATAATACTTTATTGTGTGGATATACCCCCAGTTTATCCTTCTCCTGTTGAAGATGTGTTGCTTTCACTTTTGAGTGAATATGAATCAATCTGCTTTAAAATTTGCATGCAGATTTTTGTGTGGACATAAGTTATTGATTCACTGAGATAAATACCTAGGGATGTGATTGTCGGGTCATATGGTATGCCTATATTAACTATAAGAAATTGGCCAACAGTCTTTCAAAGTTGTTGTACCATTGCATTTCCATTGGTAATAAAAGAGAGCTCCACTTGCTCTACATTCTTGCAAGTGTTTACTATTGTCAGGGTTTTTTCTGTGTTTTAAGCAACAAAATATTTTATGGAATTTTTTTGTAATATTCCAATTTTGCCCCTTGGCTTACAAAGACTAAAATTATATCTACCTGGGTCTTTGTAGGAAGAAGTTTGCTGATTCCTGTTCTTTTGTATGGACCTTTCTTAATTTATGACATTTCTTTCACTTGACTGAACTGTAAATCAATAATTATGAGGTTTTTAATATGAGAAAAATATTTCTTACATAGAAAACAACTATTTCTTCCAATTTTTCTTTAAGAAAGAATAAGACAGCACTCATAGCTTAGTGGGTATGGCCCCAGCCACATACACCAAGACAGGTGGGTTAGAACCTGGCATGGGCCAGCTAAAACAACAATGATAACTGCAACAACAACAACCAAAAAAAAAAAATAGCTGAGCATTGTGGTAGGCGCCTGTATTCCCAGCTACTTGGGAGGCTGAGGCAAGAGAATTGCTTAAGCCCAAGATTTGGAGGTTGCTGTGAGCTGTGATGCCACAGCACTCTACCCAGAGCAACAGCTTGAGACTCTGTCTTTGATCTGAAACTTTGATCAACATTTCTCCTTTCCCCATTCAGCCCCTTCCCCAGCGCCTGGTAACTACCATTCTAATCTCTACCTCTATATGAGTTCAATCAAATATTTTATTAGATGCCACACATAAGCGAGATCATGTAGTATTTGTCTTTCTTTACCTGACTTATTTCAGTTAGCATAATGTTCTTCCTGTCCATCCACGTTATTACTTCTCTTCCTCATTCTGACATTAGCCAGATAGTTAAATTCTATAGGTGAATTCATTAATCAATGAATCACTATAGTGAACATTAATCAATATTCACTATATCAAGCTACCTAAATTTATAAAAAATATGCAATTATATCAATTTTAAAAATACAAAAAAGAAGACTTCTGGATTTTTTTCTATAAATATCAAGCATATTAATAGCATCCAGATGTATCTGGTTTACCTTCATGAGAGCTTTCATAACTGGTACAAACAGATATCCTAAAATCCTGATTCCATTTTTGGAATAATATTTATTGACTATTTAAAAAAAACTTTTGGGGGAGTTCTTTGCTCCAAGGTTTAACTTCTTTGAGAAGCCTTTTCTGGCCAGGGATAGCCTGCCACACTTTGCCATCCCCCAACTTGAACCATCAGCCCTCCACCTTATTTTCCTCAGTTCTCATCGCAACCAAATTTTATGTTGTGTTTATTTGTTCATCACTTGTCTTCTCAAACAGAAGCAAGTTCCATTAGGGCAGGGATTTTTTGTTTTGTGTATTTAGTTTTTTGCTGTATCTTTATTGCTAGTCAAATATAGTTCCTCAATATTCGTTGAATGGATTCATTCAGTGGTAATAAGGGAGATTAGATCTATACTGTTGCCATAAGGGTGTTGCCGTTAGGGTCTCACAGAAGAGTGATGTTGCGAAGAACAAACACGCTTATTGAAATTGTGTTTTAAATAAAGGTGACCATCTGTTCGCTCAGGCAAAATGATGAGCTTTCTTTATTTACGGTTGGTTTATATAGGCAATCTTGTGCATGCACACTATACAGCAATGACCTCATTAACATTCATTACAATCCCTCTGCACATGTACATTGAACATCAGTGACTTCATTAATCCATTTAAACATCTTATGACTACCTGCCCTATAAGTAGCTCCTCTCTAGTAATCTGATAATCCACCCAACATACACCTTTAAGCATAATCCTTTC